>NC_039271.1:7581011-7884283 GCF_003368295.1 Carassius auratus | reverse complement strand
CTGTATAAAAGACACTTGTCCACATACTCATTCATGGAGAAGGTCATGTGGTCTGATGAGATGAAATAGAGCTTTTTTCTAAACTCTACTTGTTGTGTTTGGAGGAAGACTAAGGATGAGTGCAACCTCAAGAACACCATCCAAACTGTGAAGCATGGAGGTGGAAACATCATTCTTTATGGATGCTTTTCTGCAAGAGGGACAGGACGACTGCACCGTATTGAGGGGAGGATGGATGGGGCCTCACACACAAAAGTGTCACTGCAGGCAGAAACCCCAAATTACACAAACATATAATTATAAAACATAGTTATATACCAGGGGTCTCCATCCTCCAACCAACCTTTTGTGTGCGAGGGCTACCTCAAGGGATAAAATAATAGAAGGGATTTGTGTTTGTCATACTCAAATTTTTATACATATAACATGGTGGTGCTTTTTACAAAAAATAATAAAATATCTTGATATTCTGGTTCAGACTTACAAGTGTTGAAAAAGAATCAACAATTCCTGAAAAATTATGAAAATATTTATAGATTTTTTTTGTTGTTGTTGATTTTCTACAAACCTATTATGTATGCGTTATCAAAAACAGTAGCCCAAACATTTAGTATAAATATAAATGCAAAAATAAATAAATAAACTGTCATAACTTCTTAAAAAACATTAGCATACTGCATTACATTTAATACATAGCCTATATAGCCTTTTTTTTTTATTACTTTCTGGACTCGGACTCGGCCTTTGGGAGCTCGGACTTGAGTCCAGCTTGGCCCCTTTTGGACTCGGACTCGGACTCAGACTTGATGTTTGTGGACTTGGTCTTGACTCGTGCTTGACAATACCACTGCTGATGACACTCAACTCTTCCTCTCATTCCATCCTGATGATCCGACGGTAGCTATTCGCATCTCAGCTTGTCTAACTGACATTTCTTCCTGGATGATGGATCATCACCTTCAACTCAACCTTACCAAGACAGAACTGCTTGTGATTCCAGCAAACCCATCGTTTCATCACAATTTCACCATCAAGTTAGGCACATCAACCATTACTCCTTCAAAAACAGCTAGAAGCTTGGAGTTATGATTGATGATCAGCTGACTTTCTCAGACCACATTGCTAAAACTGTCCGATCCTGCAGATTTGCTTTATTCAACATCAAGAAGATCAAGCCCTTTCTTGGGAACATGCTGCACAACTCCTTGTTCAAGCTCTTGTTCTGTCCAGGCTGGACTATTGCAATGCTCTCTTGGCAGGTCTTCCAGCCAATTCTATCAAACCTTTACAATTAATTCAGAACGCGGCAGCAAGATTAATTTTTAATGAGCCAAAAAGAATACACGTCACATCTCTGTTTATCAATTTGCACTGGCTTCCAATAGCTGCTCGCATAAAATTCAAGGCATTGATGTTTGCATACAACCACTGGCTCTGCACCCATTTACCTAAATTTGTTACTTCAGACTTATGTGCCTCTAGAAGCTTGTGTTCTGCAAGTGAATGTCGCTTGATTGTTCATCCCAAAGAAGCACAAAAGTCACTTTACAGACTTTTAAATTAAATGTTCCTCCTGTGGAATGACCTGCCCAGCTCAATCCGGACAGCTGAGTCCTTAGCCATCTTCAAGAATCGGCTTAAAAACACATCTCTTCCATCTTTATTTCACCCTCTAACTTTAACACTCACTATTCTAATTCTATTCTTTAAAAAATCTAACTACCTTTCTGATCTTTTTGTATTCTATTTTCTTTTAATTTATTATGCAATTGGTATATGGTATGTGTATGTGTATGTGTAAAGACCTCTAACTAGCTTGCTCTATTCTTTCATTTTTTTATTCTATCTGTTTTCTTTTTATTTATTATATTAGTTAAAAACCCATCCTACGTGTACTGTATTAACCTAACTGAGACTTGTTATAGCACTTATATATCATTGCTCTTTTTGTTGTTTTTGATTGCTTCCACTGTCTTCATCTGTAAGTCGCTTTGGATAAAAGCGTCTGCTAAATGAATAAATGTAATGTAAATGTAATATAGGCCTACATGACTATATTAAATATAACAGCATTTTCAATATGAACTTATACAGGTACATTTCTGCCAAAAAATGTTTGTTTTACTACAGTTAATTCATAAGTTGTGGAGTGAATGTCTTCTGACTGGTTTGTTCTTGGAACAATGTTTCGCCTGTTTTTTTACGTCAATATGTTGAGAATATCAAACTTGAATCACATAGTCATCTGTGGGTTTTTAAGAGAAATAGAGAATTCTGCGCTAAATTGAGCTGCTTCTCAGTGGATCCTCCAAGGGGGCCCCCAACAGAACAGGAAAATCCCATTCATTTTCTCCCTAGGATATTTATTTTCAGACATAATGTCTAAAGTGGTCTCCAACACGTTGCTCGTGGCCTGATTGGAGGTAGCTCGCCAAGGGCCATTCACATATGGCGTCTTTTGCGCTCAAGTTCAAAATATTTAAGCGACCCACTCATTTTTTCCAGGTGCAATGAGTCAATATGAAGGATGGGGGTGCACCCAAACCACAGGTGTTTTTTTCTTCTCCGTAAATAAATCTTCTAGCAGAGCTACAGCAAACGTTTATCGGTAGTGGAAATCCATTAGCTAGGCTATTAAAACTTCTAGCAACGTAGCAACATAGCAACGACAGACGCCACGGGAAAATCGGACCGAATTTTACAGTTTTTTTTTTATTCACTTTGGTTTTTTATTCACTTTTTATTTTCACAAGCAAGGTGTACATTTTCACAACTCATATTACTAATATCACGACAGATCATCAAAAGTGCACTTTTTTCAAACATGTCAGCATATTTTCGATTGTTTTAGTACAATACACAAAACCACAAAGTATCCTTTTCACTACACAAAATAAGTGTTTCATCTTAATAAATGTTTCATTCACAGTAACCACCTTTCATAAATCTCTTACTGATCTTAATGGTTAATCACTGAACCATTTGGTAAACCTATAGATTTTAAATTGGTTTGTCAGGAATATACAGTATATGGATTTTGAGAACTACAGAAATAAAAATGCGTGTTTGTATGAACATATAAATTATGTCCAAGTGCCTGGACAACCTGGAGGAAACATCTCCATGTGCGCAGCTATCTCTGAAGATGGTGTTGTAGGACGTAGGCCATTACTTGGCTCCTATAATGCTGCACATCTTATTGAGTTCCTCAATGAAATTGAACCAGCCTGTCAAGGTATAAAGGGGTCACCTATGTAACTGTGTTGGACAATGTCAGGTTCCACCACGCAGAGGTAGTTCAAGCATGGTTTCAGGCCCATCCCCGATTCATGACCCTCTACCTGCCTCCATACTCTCCCTTCCTCAACCCTATTGAGGAATGTTTTTCAGCATGGAGGTGGAAGGTCTATGATCGCCAACCCCTTGAGCGTGCTAGCCTCATTCAGGCCATGGATGATGCATGTGATGACATCAGTGTAGACCAATGTCAAGCATGCTCGCCAAAAGGCTTTTTCCAAGGTGCTTGAACAATGATAACATTCATTGTGATGTGGATGAGAATCTATGGCCAAATGCTCAAGACAGGCGTGATCCAAATTAATGTAATGTGTGCACTAAATGTTATGTTTTCTTCTCCTTTAGTTAAATTTCATTATAGAAAATATACCTATGTTACAATTATATCAGAAAAATAAAAACTAATTTGCCCAAATTATTGTAGAGGATGTCTTCATTGATCCTTCACTTGATTACACATTGGATGGATATTTTGGAAATGATAGATTATGTAAATGTTGGGTAATGTACTAAATATATTGGCATATAAAAGTGTATTGCCTAATGTGAAAACTGTGTAATCTGTCTTTTATAGTACTGTAGCATATTAATTTCAGCACTTCTAAGGCCGATTTGAAACCAGTATCTTGCATTGTTTGCTGTTGGATGAACTGAATGTTAAAAGTACTAAACTGAAAGAAGATCATACTGTTGTGTTTCAGTGATTAAACCAAATGTTCTCATTACATATTACAATAATCTTGTGTTTGAAACAATGATTATATGGAATGAAAACGTGCAACTGAATGAAAGAATGAGATCCGGTTTTGAAAGAATGACTAGCTGTGTTACAAATGTGATCAGTTTGGATTTTTGTACTAAGAGTTTTGAAAATGTACACCTTATTTGTGAAAATAGTACCAAAGCGAATGAAAAAAAAACTGTACTATTAATAATAAAAGATAAGCTATTGTGTATTGTAAATGTCAGTATTTTGTCTTTTTTGAATCATTCTTTTTATAAGAATGATTTAAAGACTGAAATATGCGAGGTTTATCTTTTTATAAAAACGTTTTTGTCAAAACTTTATTTGAACTTGTACATGTTAGTAGATAACATGTTGTAAGACACTTCATTCAAATTTGGCCATCATTTTAATGATACTATTTTAATGTTTATGCAAACAAAAAGTGCATATTGATGGTAAGTTTATTTGTTATTTGCTGGTTTTCGATATAAAACTTGGTGAATTGATTTTATTGTGTAGTATTAGTACTTTTTGAACAGGATTATGTGATAACAATGCTCATTTTGGTCACTATAATCATGAAAATACAGTTATGATGTACTATAAAATCAACAATAATTATGTGTTTTTACAGTATAATAATTTTTTTATATGTCAATTAAAGGTGACATATAGGCTTACAATAACTCGTTTAGGTCTAAAACAGTTGGCATATTTGTTAATATGAGAGTTATGAGACATTATTTATGTTAGTTTTTTTTTTTTTTATAGATTTAATTTTTGCATATAGCTCTCGGCCACTTTCATTTTTAAAAAGTAGCTAAAAAAGTTTGGAGACCCCTAAACCATCCAAGTTAGATTGACCATGAGCTACGAGGCTGAGAAACGAAAGTTTCTGCTCCCATAAAAGCCACAAAGTATAAAAATCAACCTTGTTATTTGCGATCTTCTGGAGAAATACTACACTACCCATAATTCTAAGCAAAAATAACTTGAGTCGCGCCGCGGTTACCATGGTGACGTATACCGGCCCCGCGAACGGTGATCTGAAGTAAATAAATACCGGTAGTTTATATGTTTATACTGTGCCTTTTTTCCGTAAGTTTAAACGGACGGCCGTTCTGGACTTTTCCAGAACGCACAGATTGTCAGTCCGTCCCTGTTGACATCAAACGATAGTTTGGACATTATCTTCGCCGACAACATGTCTAAGGTAGGATAACAATAATTACATAATATACGTTGTTTCATAGCTTTATCATTACTTTGTATTGGGCACTATACAAATGGTTGGGGTTACTGCGTTGCGTGGACAGGCTGTACCTACTGTAATCACGTGTGCTATCTTGTTAGCTAGCCTAAAACTATCAGCAACGCGATCTACTAACATGATACTAACATAACATGAATTACAACATGGGTTTCTGATTTCAGTACTAGTAATTGACTATGTTTAGCAGGTGTTTGTTTTTCAACGTTTTGGTAAAACAATTTGATATTTTATGGCTCCTTGTAGAACAAGATCTAAACATCCTACTAGGCTATAACATACAAAGTGTCTGAAAATTATATTAATTTTTATAGTCGAAGCGTACGATAGTCTATATTCATCATACTTTATTAATTTACTAGAATACATGGTTGATATCCATCAAAAGCTGAGCAGTTAACTTGAGATAACTTCCTTGTGTCCAAGATATGTAGCATTTATTGATATGTAATATCTGGCAATTATTTATTATGCACAATGCTGTACCAGGACCGAGCCATAGGGGGAAACACGTCTTCTTAGTTTCCCGCCATTCATGTAAATATGAGGCGGAGATTTATTAAATATGCACACTGCAGTACCAAGACCCGGCTCAGGGGGCAAATCCGAACACACACCCTCACACTCCAACACTGGTAAAACCACCTTCTGGGGTCACAAGTAAGGAGCTAAGAAATTTGCACAGGCTATATTAGCATGCTATTTCCTATCAGTTCCAATGGGCATCCTTATGGGGACACAGATTTTGTCCCCAGTTGGTCATCGTGTCCCCACATGGAAGGTAAAAAAACACATCCATGTCCCCAAGAGGTAGCAAAAACACACCCACACACACACACACAAACACACACACACACACATTTGTTGGGTTTTCATGTTTTATGGGGTCATTCCATAGACATTTTTTACAGAAAAGGACCAGAAATAAATTAAACTGGATGGTAAACATTTGAGTATTTCATAATAAATGTTTATTAATAGTTGTTACAGTATGAAGTATAGAACACAGATGATGAATTTGCATTATATGATTATAGTTTTGCCTTTGGGTAATATAAATCACTAGACAGTCTTTGAAAAATGTATGTTGTTTTATAAACCATTTAATATAATGCCCTCCATAGAAATAAGTAAAAAACATTTTTCAGTCAATTTGCTAATCATATGTTGGCATACATATTCATCATTGGGATTTATTCTGTATCACCTGTATGATCCCACAAACATTTTACTGTTTAGGATAGAGACCTGTCTTCTGCACCCCAAAAGCAGTGATGAAGATGTTGATGATGACGGTGAGAAACACCAGCACAGTTGCCTCATTGTTTATTATGTCCAGCTTCCTCTGATTGGCCACGTCATTCAGGTTTTTGAGTGTTGAAAAGGGAAGATTGTATGAAAAGGAATCTCTAAATATAAAACATCTGATTTGGATTTGTCTTAACCAAAATTAACCCTCTGAATACCTTACACGTTTTGTGTATAATACATGATGTATTTCACTCTCACCCATGTGGACAAAGAGAGCCCCAACGAGCACTTGGAAGAAGAGTGACACGGCGATGAGGAGGATGACAGTGAGTCGGGGCCCTGCTCCAGGACAGCTTTCAGCTGAGAGACGTTAGCCATCAGCAGCGCTACATCCAGCATGCTCTCTGCTACACTCTTCTTAGTGAAATGATGATTTATGTTGAGAGGTTCTGCAGGCTGAGAGAGAGAAATCAATAATAAAAATCAAATAAAATGATTAAATCAAATTAAATATTTTTTTTCTGCTACTGTAATTAGCATTGATTCCACCTTTTATGGTATACATATATGCAGCTTCTGTTGGATAAAGTTCTGGCATGCATCTACTGGGTTTATTGTATTAAGGAACATTTTCAGACTCATGCATACTCATTTCAGATGCATTAATTCACCTACAATGTGCTGGAATATTTTCAGTGGATGAAAACAAGTGGTCGTCTACCATCATCAGTGGTTTCCAGTAACATCTGTGCTCTGTGAAATAAGACCCTTCAAAGCCAGAGAAGTTCTCAGTGCAAATGGTAAAAAGCTAAATGAATAAATTTAAATGGCAAGACTAATGAGAATATTTGAGAATAATTATAGTTTCCTCTGCTTTTTGCACACAAATAGCAATTTCAATTTCATATACAAAACATATAAGTATATATTACCTATTTATATCATTTATACATAAAAATCTTCCAACAGAACATAATTGTAAACATAAGCTATAATATTATACAAGTGTAATGAAAATTCTAATATACATAATATATATATGAAATTGACATTTTAGTTACCAATTTCTACCAATACATGGCAGCATTTCACTATAGATTTTTCAATCTGCAGTGTTCTTTTTGACAACATGGGGGCGCTAGATATCCTTATTTAAATAATCTTTTTACAGTACAGTTTTATTAACTATTATTATATTAATAACGAAAATATTATGATACAATATCTTAAAAAATTATATATATTTCAATAAGTCTCCTGAAAATTTGTACATTACAGGAATAAGACTAGTATTTAGCCTTTTGTTCCAAATTTATAAAAAAATAAGTCATATAAAATGTATATGTATAATTTGAAAAAGTCATCATCCAAATCCTTTGCTCATAGCTTTTTTTCTTATCTATCAAGAGCCCTTGAAACCTTTCTACCAAATTTCAAAATCAATCCAACATTTTTGCTTCACTTCATGCGTTTCATGATTCTTCTTTTTGATCTTGGTTCTCGAATCATGCCCTTATCACTGTCTACAGGATCTGTTAAAGACATGTACAGTAGGTTGAGAAAGATTGCATCTACATGTATGTGACTCTATAAACATAAGATCAATGGAGTTCAAGAATGTGTCCCAACACTCCTTCCAAACATTTATGTTTCATGTGATGTGAAATAAGAAGAGCCTGTTTTGTAGAAAAAAAATAAATAAATAATCTCCACCAATCACAATGCAGTAAAAGAAGACCAGGCAAGCATCCAAATACCACACGCACAGGCTCACTGTTTTCCCTAATGATGGGGAATGTTTCCCATTTTTTCTTTCTAAAATAAACACCCTGGGAGAGGTCAGGAATATTTTATATGTGGGGCCCGTGTCGCTGGCCCACAGGAAGTCCACCTCCCCACCCACTCATTGGCTGCTCTCACGTCCAATAGCAAATAGGACTGAATGAGGAGGGTTTACTCAAACAAATAACTTTCATTGCTACGTCTTCTTTTTACTCCTCTTTTCTGGGCAACCACATCCCACATCACGTGCAGATACAGAGGAGGTCTGAAAACACCTCGTTCACCACAGAAATGAGAGAAACACATACAGTACACATTATTTACTGCAAATACATACTTTATATACATATATGTATACTGTGTATATATACGTTTCTCTCATTTCTGTTGTGAACAAGGTGATTATATATACATACATATATATATATATATACTCTGTTTATGTGTGTATATATACACATTTTGAAAAACACAATAAAATTTTCCCATAAATGACACATAATAAAAATTTCATATCAAGCTTTTCACTGACACTTTTAAACTGCTGTAAAAATTCTAATGAAAATGTACAGTAATACTTTACTAAATAAATATTTAAATTATTTGATTAGATGAGCCTAGTTTTAAACATCTAATATTTTATATTTTATGACAGATTTCCAGTGAGTTAAAAATTATAAAGATAATACAATTAGAAAAATAGGACAAATAAGTGGGTTAATATGACCTTCACATAACAAAAGAAAACAGCTGAAATCTAATAGCAAAACCAATTAGATAAGATTTTATTTGTACATATTTTATTATTTTCAATTTAATTTAATTAAAATTCTAGTAATTTTGTTGTATTTTTTTATTAGTTTATTAGCAACCACCCAGAATAGCCAAACAAACACACAGAAAAAAAAAGAAAAAAAAATATTAATTAAACTTTCTAATTAAATAAAATACTGAAAGCACCAAAACTGACCCAGCAGATTTATCTTGTGTGAAACTGACCTACTCTCATCATTCTTAGTTTAGTCTGTGAATTAAGAATTATTTTGAAGTCAGGAAATGGTCACATTTCCGGCCCACTGGGTCAGATCCATCTCTCCCACTATTTCCTGTCTTTCGTACATTCATTTTCAAATGATCAGCCACTCAACTTTTAAACCATGAAGCACAATCCCATGAACTGAGAATAAGTTCTGTTTACTTACAATGACATTATACTTTTCATTTAGAAATGTTAAAACAGAAGAAGCATTGGATCGATAATTCCCCCAAAGCCATTATTAGTTCTGAAAGATTTTCATAAAAGCCCTTTCCTTTTGACAGCATAATGTGGTGTGCTGTATAACAAAGGGCTTTCTGTCTCTACAGGATTCATGTTACGATGATAGTATTGTGCGATTTTATGGATACAAGGCTTTTTTTTTTCTGTGCTCTGACATGCTGGGATAATGTTAAAACCGGTTTATACATTTCAGCTGATATGAAAGCTACTGCTCTCACTGACCTGCGGCAACAGTGCAAAATGAGTGAAATTTAAAGTGCTGACTTTTACCATTTGGCCTTTAAACATCTATAAAACACAAACGTCCTTCCTGTTGGACACACAGTTCATATGAATAACGTGACCTCTGACCACTTATTTATTAATATACATATGAGGCTCTGAATGATTATTATAAAGAAATGTCAAAATCAATCAACACATGCACACTTACATAAAAATATGACAGAGCTTCAAGGCACTCCCTGCATTGCAACATTCAGTGTTGTCACGGCAATGGGGGGATGCGTGTAAACAGAGCTGGTAAAGTTCTATGTTGCCTCAGCGTTTTCAGAGGAGAGCCAATCAGCACCAGGAGGCATTGATGTCCCAGCCAATTAGAGAGTGGACGGAGCTTTAGGAATGTGTTGACAGGTCAGTGGGGGCCCAGGGAATTCTGGGAATGTTAGATACAGTAAACCTCAGTACCCCAGTAACTGTAGGGGACAAAAAACACATGGAGTATTTTACAATATATTTGCTTAAAGAATTCCAAACATTTTAAGATGTCTCATAAAAATCATAGAGAGTACATTTCTACCATTTATATTGCGCCATTCAAGTTTGTTTAGGCAGCTTTTGAAGTATTTGCCTAATATTATTTAATTGGAAAAATAAATGTAAGACTTAAGATGTCTTAAGAAAAAGTACAATCATGTTTAAAAAAACAAATGCAGTGCAGATAATTTAACCATTAATTCTTGCTACAACCTACTTTGTTACCAGTAGGTGGCGACATGTGACTTGATTTTATGAGAGAAAATTTGAATAATTCATTTTTTGTTCTTGAATCATCACCCAATTCTTAAAACACATTGATTCATTCAGAAACTAAACTATCTTTCTGATCAATTTGAAGACTTTAAACTTTGCATTTGTCGGACGCAGATGTCATACTGTATGTTTAATTTTAGAAATAAACTTTTATACTCCAAAATAAGAAAGAAATTACAGTAATTAACACCTCTGAAGTGGGACAGCCTCGATGATGTACAAAAACATGACATCCAGAGGACACAGCCTTAAAAGGTAGACATTGAAATGACTCATTTATGAGTGAGTCATTGAATTATTCGCTCAACCAATTTCATTCAGGAACGAAACACCACTACTTGTTTTTTTGGAGATGCTTAATGATTCATCCTGCTTTGTCTTCGTTTAGAACTGTTTTTTTAAGGCAGAGTAAAAATAAACAAACTGACAATATTGTCTAAAATGGAAGTTAATTGAATATATGAACTTCTTGTTTATAGTGTACACTAGAAGCCTTAAGCATAGCTTCTTCGTTATGTAGTAATTGTTTTACAAAAAAAAACACTGAAGCCTTGTAGTTTATAACTTAAGTATACTAAAGTATAAATCTATGCCTGACCCTCAAGCTGTTGTTTATTCCCCCATTGAGAAAATAAGTGCTTTTAAGAGCGTGTTTGACAGACTACACATGGACGCTTTCAGTCTGTTTAAACAAATAAAACTGGGCCTTTTATCACTGACAACATGTCTCCATTTGTGAAATATCAGATTTTTGTCTAAGTGAAGTTATCCGTTGGGCATATTGTAGGCTGTTTGGATTTGAAGAGGGTCACGCTATGTTTATGAATACAGTTGCTATAAACACTGGAACGTCTTCACTTCATATCAAACACGGGGCAGAGTGGAATGAGAGGGGATGTGATAGGACACGCCCCTTCCCCGCCCACAGAGCCTGTGGCAGCTGTCACACCTCATGAACCCTGTGACCTCACACACACAGATACTCATGCCACAACTTTCACTTGATCACAAAAATTAAAAGAAATAATTATAATACATAAATAGTGTTAATAATGATAATAACAAAAACATTATATATATATTTGACGTTTGTAATGAGTATAAAATAAATAATGATGATGATGACTATTAAATGAAATAAATGAACAAATAATGCATATATAAAACAAACAAATAATAAAACAATCCTCATCACTATTTATTTATAATTTCTTGTTTTAATTATAATTATTATTGTTATAGTAAATAATTGAGAAAATAAAATAAATACTTAACTGTAACAACAACTATTATTATTAGTAGTAGTATCATCTTCATTATCTCCATTTATGTATGAATTTATTTTTCATTTATTTATTAGTTTATTTATGATTACCTATTTTATTATTGTTGTTATTAATATTTTTAACAACTATAATAATTATTATTAGATAATAATTTATTCATTTTATCTGTTTATTTTATTCATTTTAATGTTTAATTTAATTATGTACATTTTAATATTGCTGTTATATAAAAATAAATAAATTGTAACAACAACTATATCATCATCATTTATTCATGTATGCATTTACTTGTCATTAATTTATTTGATCATCATCATCATCATCATGATATGGATTTCGATTAAAATATTTGATCAAAACAAATCAGATTCATACTTTTTAGAACATAGGTTTCTAAAAAAACACTGTGAAACTGTAATAAATGATGAAAAAAAAACTCACTGAGTACTGTTCCTCCAAACAGACTGTCACCTGCACTCATTTCCTGGCACAGTGACTCTCCAGTGTGTCACTGCTGCTGCTATAGTGTTCATATGGAGGATGGGTGTTGTTTGTATATTAACTGTGTAGTTGACTTAATTTGTATTTGTCATGCGGATGTGGCTAAATAGATTCTGAGAAAAAAAATGATTTAGAAACAGAAATAGTGAATTGAAAAAAAAAATTTGTGGCTCACCAAATACACTCATGTTAGACACCACGTGAGACATTTGACAAAGTTAATCCCAGTTTCTCTTCTCTCATTCTATATATACACACTCGCATGAAGCCAGATGTGTTTTCTGTTAGACTGTGACTCTTTGTTTTCACTCATAACCTTCAGTGACATCCTGCTTCTTGCCACCATGAAAAAAGTATAGCGTTATAGATTTAATATACCCATGGGAGAAAAGAGCTTTCCTGTATTGAAACAGGAAATTGTGTAGGGATATAAAGAAGAACAATGCCAACACATCACAGACGTCAACAGGATTTGCTATTTAATGTTGGTAGTCAGAGGTAATGTAGTTGGTTTCAGGGGGAGCGACAATTCTCATTTTAGGAAGCATTTGATTGGATGGAACATTAAAATTGACCCTTTTTTAACAAGAAGAGAAAAACTACATTTTAAAAGTGTATATCAGCTAATAGTTAGTTACATTAACTTTTACAAACATATATTAGAAGAAATGACAATAAAGCTTAACAGACATAAAACCACAAAACAATTAAACATTAAATTGAGTGGAAATTTAGACTTTTTAAGTAAAATCAGGAATGCATCTCTGTTATATAGATCACAACTCTTCTTTTAGGAGACACATTTGTGGCAAAGACACAAATGAGACCTCCATAAGATGGAAAAGCTAACTCTGAGTAATAAACTTGTCTTCTGGGTAACATAAAACACACACACTCACACACACACACACACACACACACACAGAGAGAGAGAGAGAGAGAAAGAGAGAGAGACAGACAGACACACCCTGTTTGGCAATGTACAAGACTGTGCAAAGTCATAATGGAGCCCAAGGGAGACTCTACTCTTAAAGAATTCAAACTAATATCATCCCTGACCCTGTCATACCAATGTGCGAGGAGTTAGAGAACAGGAAATGTTTCTTTGACACTTTAAGCTTCAGGATAAAATCCCTGCCTTTGCTTTCCCATGAACCCACCAAACATTCTTTATATTTCCTGTAGCGACACAAGGACGAGTAAATGATCAGACCCAGTGCCATGGTGGGCTGTCATTGGAGTAACCACACGATGAGAGACGTTTGAGAATGTGTGTGTGTGCGTGTGTGTGTGTGTGGATTTAACTTTAGCTCGGCAGCAAAACTCTCCCCAAAAGAGCTAAATCTGACCAAAACTCCCTTTGGGGACATTCGGGGACGTCCATTAATTGAAACTCATTCATTCTTTTTTTTTTTTTTAACATTAAAAAATGCAAAAAGCTATTAATTGTCATAGAGCAGCTTTACATAAAAACACTGTTTATATATGGTATATATATATATATATATATATATATATATATATATATATATATATAATATATATATATATATAAACACACAGTAATGTGTTTATGTAATGCTGATGTAATTATGACAATTAACTATTTTGTAATGTTAGAAAAAAAGAATAAATGCATTTCATTTAAGGGACGTCCCTGAATGTCCTCAATTGAAAACTCACTTATAAACAGTGAGTTTTTCCATTTATGAATTCTTTTCTAACACTTAGAATGTTTGTGTGGAATTAACTATAGTTTTAGGCCAAAATTGTCCCCAAAAGTGAGCTAAATCTGACCAAACCTCCCTTTGGGGTCCTCAATTGTGTCCTCAATGTCCTCAATTGAAAGTAAACAGGATTTTGGGGTTGATGTTGTTTTTATAGCAGCAGCTTTATATAAAAACATATAATGCTTGACTCTTTTTTTTATTACATTTTTGCATATAACTATAGTTTTAGACCAAAATTGTCATACAGGGACATCCTTAATTAAAACTCTTAAACACTGAGCTTAAAATAATCATTTATTTTTCTAACTATAAATAATGAAGATTTTTTTGCCATCATAATCACAGCAAATTAAAAAAATATGTAAATAATAAAGCCAGTTTGTCCTCATTTATGAGTGTGTTCGAATGTGAGTGTGTTCTGCAGGGTTTTATTTGGATACACAGAGTTGGACAACTGGGGTGTCACTTCTATAAAGTGGGTCATGATGTTCAGCGTTAAGTCCAGCAATGACACACACACTCATAGTGTCCAAAAATTGCTCTAGATATGACATGCAGAATACATATTAGCCACTCACACACACACACATACACACACACACACACACACAATGTCCTCCTCTGTCCTTTGATAAAGAGTTTATCTGCAGAGCTGGGCTCAGGGCTCTTTCTCCATATCTGTCCTCGAAACAATAATAAAGAGAGAAAAGGGGAGACAGAACTGTAAATGGAAGAGCAGGTTCCTGAGCTCAGGCTGGAGGTCTGTGTTTGTTAGTTCAGTTTTCCAGCACCATCTTATCACCCTGTTTCACTCTCTCGTTCTCTCTATTCCTCTCTCGTTTATTCTCCCCTGAACGCTCTCTCTGTTGTCCCTCCCTGTGAAAACATGACCTCAGACAAACAGGACTCCAGCAGATCGAGGCTTTGGCATGATGTAAACTCAGTGTGCCCACAGAAACATCTCTCAAAGCTTGGCCGTATGTCGTGGCGTGGAGGGTAGATGAAAGACGAGTAGCATTTGATTCAATCTTTTTAAATGTAACATTTTATGTTGTTTCATTAAACTTAAATATATAATTACATATATTTTGTTATCCTTTTTCATCCTATTTGATTTTCATTTTAGAGTTGTTTTTTGTGTATTTCATTTACAGTAAGTTCATTTGAAGTTTTATGTAACATTTGTGATTACTCTTTCGTTTTAATTAATTTTATTTCACTTTATTAAATATATTCATTACATTTAAATATTCATGAAAATAAATAATGTTTTATTTGGGGATTTTGCTCCGCTGATTTGGTAGTAATGCATACAAAACTAAAATTGAGCTATATATGTTGTAGCTAAGAAAGTGAAAAAGATATTAGAAGGTATTTTGTGTATTTAATGCAAAAGTTTAATTATTTAATATATTTTTATATACTTAATTATATTTAATTTAATTTAATTTATAATTTACATTTTTCATTCACAATAATATCAATTAAAATGTAAATGTAATGTACAGTATCATTAAAAATATATATATTCATTACATTTATTTATTCATTCCTTACAGTATACTCCTAAATGTATTCATGACATTTAAATATCTATTAAATTGTTTTTTCTTTTCTTTTCTTTTCCTTGGCTGTACCAATGGCATGGAACATAAAATAAATGTTAGAAAGAGGTGTTAACTAGTGTCATTTAAAAAAATATTTTGGTTTTAAATTATATATTTTATTTTGTAAATGTTATATTTTGTACTATAACTTTTATTCAAATGTTGAACTTAATTAAATATATTTAAATATATAAATATATTGTCTTTTTTTTTTTTTTTTTTTTTACCTTTTTTCAGCCACTTTTTTTATGCTTTAGCAAGCTCAGTAACTGGATGTAGTCCAAACACATGCCCACACATTTGACATTTCTCTGACAAACTCAGATTCCTCAATTACCCTGTGCCAAATCTTCCATGCTTGATTTTAAATGTATCCAATGATGTATATTTAATGTACTCCCTTCCTAGCAACAAGATAAAAGTGCACATTTGCTATGAGACCAACCCATTTTCCCCACTTTTGAACAATTTCCATGATTCTCTCATTGCCATCACTGGCCTGTAATCATAAAAGAGGGCACCAGATATTTTCAAGGGACTTTATAGCACATTCAAAATGCTAGATGATTATACTGCAGGCATTCTGCCCTGTCAGACTGACCTTGAAGTCACTCAGATTTATACTGTATGATTATACCAGTGCTCTTTAATTGTGTCTTTTGGTTATCACACTCTAAAGTTAGAGGACGTGTGAATATGTGTGTTGGTATGAGCAGGGCAGGGCGCTGAAATGGCCTGGATTGGGCAGCTGCAGCTCTGGAAAGCACCGAAACGGCTGCTGTAGTCACATGAGCTGGAATGTCTTTCATACTGAATACAGTTCAATCTGCTAGAAACATGAGTGCAAATTCCTGCTCTGCTGGTCAGTGAGCTAACAAACAGCTAGATGGAGACAGGCCTTTGTCTCTCTCTCTCTCTCTCTCTCTATGTGTGTGTGTGTGTGAAGAAGCATCATGGGAGTTATGGCCCCTGGAACAAAGCACTGGTGTCATATTACAGTGGAATGTCCAGTTTATCAAATGACTGCTGGAGCGGCTGAAAAAGGCATTCGGTTTTATTATCTGTGTGTGTGTGTGTGTGTGCTGAGAAGAATCTCTCAGGCAGGCTGACTTCAGATTTATGTGGCTGTGTCATGACTCATCCTGCTCTGAAGGCCATGTAGTGTCTGAGATACTTCCACCGGGGTGTTTCTGGTCTCATGCAGTATCAAGCTTGTCCTGCAGGGGAACAAGCAGCTCAATAAAACAGCTCAGAGAGGGAGAAACCACTCAGAGCATTGTTCAGACATTAGCCTTTCATACATGTTCCTAAAGTCACATTTTAGCTTCAGAGCTTGCTCTAAAAATAAAATAAAATAAAAAATCTATCTTTCTTTCTCTGTCTTTCTCTCTCTCTCTCTGCATATATGAGAAATTGCATTTGTAATTGTTATTTTACTCTCATATTTTATATATATATATATATATATATATATATATATATATATATATGTGTGTGTGTGTGTGTGTGTGTGTGTGTGTGTGTGTGTGTGTGTGTGTGTGTGTGTGTGTGTGCGTGTGTGTGTGTTATATGCACATCTATATATATTACTCAGCAAGAGTTACTTTTTTATTTTGTGTTAATATTTTAAAATGAGAATTTACTTTTATATGATTCATTCTCTCTTTATTTTCATTTTTTTTATGTCTACCATATATATTTTTAAATATGTCTGTGTCCCATATATTTTTATTTATTTTAAGTTATTTTAGCAATTTAAACTAAATTAAGATGAGAAATGTTGCCTTGGTAACTAACTAGCTATATATATATATATATATATATATATATATATATATATATATATATATATATATATATATAATTTATTTATTATATATTATTATTATTATTATTATTATTATTATTATATTATATATTATATTTTATAGTATTATATTATTTTTTATATTAATTTTATAACAAATAATGAAAATGTTTTAGTTTTACTTAATTATAATAAACCTGATATACAAAAAAAACATGTTTTGATGAGAAATTGATTGAGAAATTAGTTTCTCAAAAATGTTAAATAAACAAAAAAAATTAAGTTGCACTCACACTATTAATATTGGTATAACTGAATTATTGTTTAAGTGCATGGCATGTGGTAGTGTGAAAATGTAAGATACAATTTGTGAGTACACTTGTTTTTAAATATCAAAAGCATAATTTTTAGCAGACGTGGAAAGTACATTCTATTTATGAAAATACAACAATGAAGCGATTCCCTAGTGAAGGCCAAAAACAGAAAATCTGAGTGGCAAACAAACAGTTCAAAGACAAGAAGAAGAATAGAAATTATTTTGTGCAGTTGTTTGCGCACATCAATCAAAGGGACAGGAAAGTCTCTGTGCGAGATGAACAGCCTACAAAAATAATCTCAGAATACATCAAACATCTCTCCTGAGTTTGACATTTCTACTGACAGCAGGATGGACAGATGCCGAACAGTGACAAACTCATGTGACTATGCCGAACAGCCTCCAGTGGGCCGCTCTCATTCCATTAGCATCCAGGTTTCATGTCTGTTTATGTATTCGTCTGGAAAATTCATCCTAGACACATGAAAGAAAAAGATCAGAATATACTTTCTTAATACCACAAAAGAAAGGTGATGTAACATGCAAGGTTGCATCATGAAGACACACTTGAATTGGTTTGTGCATCGCTTTGTGCTGCAGAGTCTCAAATTATCCAAGTGCTGCCTGTTGACCACAACACATCCTCAATGAAAATATTT
This sequence comes from Carassius auratus, assembly GCF_003368295.1. Lineage (NCBI taxonomy): Eukaryota > Metazoa > Chordata > Actinopteri > Cypriniformes > Cyprinidae > Carassius > Carassius auratus. The sequence continues at coordinate 7,865,739 of NC_039271.1, read as the reverse complement.
CACACCTTCCTCACTGCTTAAAAACCCACAAACAACTCACTGTGCCTTACACGCGCACATTAAGCTGCTGTCAGTCAGAACACCATTAAAGCAGCTCTCTTTAGGATCAAACAGGCTGCTGGGATGCTGTTGATATCATACAAGACTAACCAATGGATAATAATAAATACACACCCATAACAGTGTGGAACAGAGTGTGACTTACTCTATTTGTGGCTAAAGGATGCTGTTTAATGCATTTCCTAGAATGTTTTAAAGTGAAAACACATTGCCCAAGAGTCTGTAGGAAAACCGTTCTAGAGGGAAATGTTATATAACAGGAAATGGATATATAATCTACCACATATATATATATTTCTCTCGAATTGTCTGCCATCTTGTGTTTCATTGACTGCATTCTGAGATTGCCTTCTCTGTGAAGGACACATGCAATGCTTACTTAGAAATGAGGGATCTTAGAAGGCAACATGATGTACTCTATGGAAAATTCCTCATGTCGTCGGGTGAGGGGCACACACGATTCCCAAAGAATCAAAATTGGGAGCAGAAGGCATGACCTCAGAAAACCCCCCATGGTTTGCTTTCACGTGTGACATTTCAGCATGAGATTTTTCCCTGGTTCGGCTCCGCTATATAACGCTGTATTTCTGAGAAGCTCTGTCAAAGAAGAAAAGCAGACAGATGTGACTGGATAAAGTAACTTAAACTGAAAGTTGACCCATGATCGTCCAGTCGTGCTGTCAGGGACAAGCCATGTTCAAACTCTCAGCCAGCAGTGCCATGTGTGTGTCTTACACCAGTGAAGCCTGAAAGACAACAGCTACACGCGGCAGCTGTACGAAAACAACTGCTACTAAGTGTGACTCTTGATGTCATGAGATCTAGTGGCCTCAAAACTATCTGGACACTCAGCTACATTTACAAATGTGATGCCTGAGTTGCATAACAAATGGCATCTGAAAATTCCATCCAGATGTTCATCATCATCAACTATAGACGTGTTTCCTATTAACGTTTCACACCCATAAAGTATCAAAATACATATGTTCATTTTGAACTTTATGTGTGTGTGTGTGTGTGTGAGTGTGTGTGTGTGTGTGTGTGTGTGTGTGTGTGTGTGTGTGTGCGTTTGTGTGTTAAAAAAGTTAGTAAAGATCAGCAATATTATTTGAGTTGTCAATATAAATATATTTAAAAATCACATTTATTTCTGTGATGCAAAGCTGAATTTTCAGCATCAGTATTCAGTGTCACATGATCTGTCAGAAATCATTCTAATATGCAAGTTGGGTGCTTATTTGTTATTTTTAATTTAATTTCATTTCATTTTCAAATTGACAGTTCAAAAGAGCAGCATTTATTTTATTTTATATTATTTTATTTTAAATACACTTTTTAGAATAATGTTTAAGTGTAAAAGTCATGTTTGATCAATTTATTTTGTCCTTGCTCAATAAAATAACGTGAATAATCTGCTGAATTGTGTATCAGGTCAAACCCACAAAGCAATAATCATGTTGTCACTGGGACACTAAATCAAAAAGATCAAGGTGTTTTATCACAGACGTGAGACTATCGCAACCTCCGGTTCAGCATTATTCATTCATGATGGTAACAGCGGAACCCTGCCAGTTTCAATTTTCTCTCAGTTGTTACTTTTTAACCATTCTATCAAAGAGCTTATCGCGTCTGTGGAGTGCTCACGGATGTGTTGATGTCCTCTGTGAGATCTTTCCCCGAGGGGCCCCTTTGAGAGCGGCCCCATTCCCCCATCCCACAGGTGACGGGATATACACATATCTCATTCTGATAGCTCTGACCCCTGAAGACCCCATCAGCCTTGAATCCAAAGCACATCGCGACCTGTTGAGGCTTCACCACACTGACATACACCGAATGTTTTAATGATGAAAAATTAAACACTTCTTAAACATGTCAGCCAGTGAGGTTCTGGTTGGATTCCAGTGGTATGGAGAGTCGGCTCTTTTGAAAGAGGGGTGCTTTTGAGAAAAGAAAACTCCTTGGTTGCATTATCTGACACTAGACTGTCAGTACGAGAGCGAGATACACAAAACTGCCACCAGGATTTACAAAAACAAACAAATAAAAAAAAGAAAAATGTGCATCTGATCATTAAGCTACTGAAAAAAAAGTAACAAATATGGTAGCAACATTTTTAGGTTTTATGGATTTAACTTAAATTTACAGCAAAAAAAAAAACAATCATTATCTGATATAATGTTAAAATCACAACCTAGTGAAGTATTAACATCCTTATTATTATTATTATACACCAACAACCACAAAACAACAACAACAACAACAACAAAACGCTTTTGTGAGTAAGTGTCCTAGTAAGGATGGGTTCAACAATGTTCAGACACAAATGACAAACGAACACTTGCATATGTGGCTTTTTCCATTCAATTTTATGACTGTAAGTCAGATAATTCACAAAATAGTTCTTATTTTAATACAAGATTGATTGATTACCATAAAATACAGTAAAGCATCATTTAAAGATATTATTCAATGAGCCTTTTTTTATGGAAACCTTGAAATTGAAAGGGGAAAACCCATGATTTCTCCTGCTAGATGGGGATTTTGTGTTCATCTACACAGAAACTATGAAGACATCGGCATCCACCTGTCACCACACTGACCAAACATCCAGCCGAAAGACAACTGTAACCAGAAGAGGAGAGTTAAACATTAAACACTGTGTTATTATTATAGGCTAGCAAACAAACATAATTACCAATAACCTTGTTTAATGCACTTACATAACATGTTTGGCCTTCAGTGTAAACCTCATCACCCTTCTCTGCCCTCATTTTAAGCTCCAAAATCACCAAAGCTGCTGAAATGACATTTAAAAACAAGTCTGAAGAGATAATTGAATAAAACCTTAAAGGGAAAGTTAAATCTTTTTTTTTTCTTTCAGTAAGAAATGAATGCTTTTATTCAGCAAAGACGCATTCAATTGATCAAAAGTGACATTTAAGACATTTATGATGTTACAAAAGATTTCTGTTTCTGTTATTAAACAGATGCTGTTCATTTCTATTCATCCGAGTTCTGAAAAAATCATGGTTTTTACCAAATTATCAAGAAGCACAACTGTATAATAATGTTTTTAAGCACCAAATCAGCATATTTGAATGATTTCTGATGGATCATATTCAGCTTTGCCATAACAAGAAAAAATACTTTACATTACATAAACTATATCAAAATATTTCACATGTTACAGTTTTAACTAATCAATAAATGCAGCCTTGGTGAGCATACAGTAAGAGACATCTTTTTAAAAACATTGAAAAAAACTTTCTGACCCCAAACTCTTGACTGGTAGTGTATTTTTTTTTTTTTTTTTTTTTTTACCAAAACACATATTGGTTGACATTCATTGTACTGTATGAAGAAAAACACTAAAACATTTTTCAAAATATCTTATTTTGTGCTCTACAGAAGAAAGAAAGTCATACAGGTTTGGAAAGATTTATGGGTGAGTAAATGGCAGATGACAGATTTTTCATTTTTGTTTGAACTGTCTTGTTTGAACTGTGAACTTTAAACTGTATTTTATTCCTAAATTAAAACCTCTTAAAAATCCTAAAAGAAAAGATCCAGGAATAGCTTATTTCAGTCACCTTAGATTATGAGCCATCTAAAAATATCACGATGCCGGGAATAGAAACATTTTTGTAGAACCGTGCTACAAGAGACGCATTTTTATTTCCAGCTTTCCCAGTGTTGTAATTCTCTCCTTGAGAAGCCACGGCTGTCAGAGGTTTGTGACATATAGTCTGGTGAGTGCATGTTGTGTTGATCTGCAGGTACATTAAAGGTTCAGTCAGCCTTTGCTAAGTTGGTAAAGCTTTTGAAGAAATTCATTGCACACAGTGAGGACAGCCATCCAGACAAACAAGTATTTTATTCATTCTTTTTTTTTTCAGCTCACTCCAACTCACTAGACTGGGTCATAACAAAACTGAGCACTCCTTTGTAAACAGTAAACCAGTCAAATATGGTATATATCCAATCACAGTCTGCAAATAGAAGAAGAAAGACTAGATTTGATCTGTTTGTTGTTCAAGTGCCAAGGAGGTATAATTAATCCCCCCATCTAGTAAAAGGCTTCATTCATAGCTCATTCACCCACCTTACACTTAAAATGTAACATTTTGATATTTTTAAGAAGGTGTGGCCAATATGTGGTACTTTGGTTAATATAACGCACACAAAAAGACTGAATTGGGAACACAGGTAAACATTGATGACTCTGCAGAGACTACTTTAAGTAAGTCAGCTGTACCGTAGGCTGATTTTCCCAAAAAGTGCAAACACGGACTATTTCAGTATGGCTCTATTTGTTTGAGCGGTCCAACATGAAAACTTCTGGCCCAACCAATGGCATTATGCGGCAGTTGTGGCCTAATGTTTAGAGACTCAGACTTGTAACCTGAAGACTCGATTTTTTTTTTAAACCAATATCTCCTGGTAACAGTAAATATCTTACGTCATACAAAAACATAAGCTGAAATCTTACCTAGGACCTTGATAGCTACTTTTAGCTATATCAGAGAGTTTAGAATATTTTTTCTAGCATAGGATGGTGGGACTGGCTCTCCACAAAGACAAAGTCTGACTCAGTAAACCTAAACTTCTGGCTTTTCCGAATCCACTATGAAAACCAGTGTTGTAATGCTGCAGACTTTTAGGTGTGACCACATATTGTGTGATTAAAACACTATGCATATTGTATTTCTAGCCATCATATACAATCCAGCAAGTGTTATGAGACACTTTCTTCTGACAATGTGGCCATGGGATGCTCCCACATTTTAGATAAGACAGAACATTTGGATAAAGCATGTCCCGTACCATGAAATGGATATTTTCATTCAAGACGGCAGTGACCTGCTTGTTTTCTTCTTAGCAATTATCCAAGCGAGGCACATAACGTCCCATTATGCAGTCACAATAATGATTTGAGGCACAAAGACACAATGGAGAATAATAATTGCTGTAATCACAGACACAGAGAGGACTGGCTAATGAAAAGCATCCAGTGAATCAGATACATCTGAAAGGTAAAGGCCTTGAGCTGAAGAACAGCCTGCATTAAGGATGGGAGTTGACAGAGGGTTCTTTCGGTTGCACTGTTAAACAAGCCTGTGTTTGCTGAAGTGCTGGGCCTCACTAAGGGGCCAAAAAAAGAGAACGTCTTGTGAAAAGATGATAGATTGATGTAAAAATGTGAATTTATGCTTTTTTTTTTAAATAACAATGCTTCCTCTAGTGAAAAAGATCCAGGTCCATCCCCTGTTGTTCTTCTCACATCAACATCCACCAACAAATTTGTTTAGAATTGTTCTAGACTGTTTTGGCTTGTAGAAATGGTGCTTGATCTGTGCATATTTTTCTTCTGATTCAGACTAAACAACTTTTTTTCACTGAAGAAAGCAAGACTATAGAGGACTTTCAAACACACAGCTTTTAACTTCACAAGATGAAAATTGATGGACTAGAGTGGTGTGGATTATTGTGATGGGTTTTTTTTTTTTCAGCTGTTTGGGCTCTCATTCTGATGGCACCCATTCACTACAAAGAATGCATCGTTGAGCAAGTGATGTTATGCTCCAAATCAGTTCTGATGAAGGATCAACCTCATCAACATCTAACTGAACGGCCTGAGGGTGAGAACATTTTCAGCAAATTTTCAGTTTTGAGCAAACTTTTCCTTTTAGCTTTGAAGAACCCAACAGTAGCACATTTGCCATAGCGGCTGCAATAGTGGTGGACACGTGGCATTTGTGGTTCTTTGTGCTCTGAGTGCCCAAAACATCTCTGCATGTAACCTCAAACACTGAGTCACAGCAGATGAACACTTTGAGGCTTAAAAATAGACTGAATTAAAATGAACTTCTATCCATGTTGGAATCTAGTCCAAGTGGCCTTACTCTGTCTGTGTGTGAGCTAATGTGCTGTGCATAGCCTAGAACCATTCAAAGGTTTGGAGTTGGTAAGATGCATTAATGTTTTTGAAAGAAGCCTCTCATGTTCACCAAGGCTGCATTTATTTGATAAAAAAGCAGATTCAAGACATTGCCCTATAGTTAATGAAGAACATTGATTTTAGTGGGTTTGTTTTCCTATATGTAAAGACATTAGGCTCCACCCAGCCCCTGAACTCTGGATTGGTCCTGTACATTGTGTACCCTCTTCTCTATACCATCAAACAGGACTTGTTTTTGAAGTTTGAATAAAAACAGAAATGTGACAGATCACCTCACTCTGAAACCTGTTCTGAACTGGAATGTTGCCAAAATACTAAGCTTTACTGTTTTGTGTTAGATTCCCAAGTTCATTTGTCTTCTGACCAAGTTATGTATTGAATAAGTTATCTGAAACACCAAAATCAGGTCACATTTAGATTTTTTTCTTCTTCTTTTTATTTGTATATTTTTTTGCACACTCATATGTGAAAAAACAGTAGGGCAATTTTTTTTTGTTTGCATGAGCTGAAGTGTTTCCTGGTACAAGAGCTTGAATTTGAATGAAGTGGATCTGCATATTCTTAAAATTATATACTGTATGTCACCTGACTTTGCATACAAGTGGGCTGAAAGTTTAGCATGCGTGGACATCCAGTGGCTCTTTACAATGGAATGTTAAACTTTCCAGCAGGCATTTGACATGGTGACTTTAAGATAACCCTCCTTACACTCATTTAGATTAGCTTGTGCATTGTTTCAATCTCAGAGCAAATATTTACCTTCCGGAGTGTTGCAGTTATCTTAAAGACCAGCCTAAATGCAATATCCCAACGATGCACAGTAAGGGGACTCACAAATGTTTCAAAATATACAAATAATATTTGTCATAATGAATAACCAAATTATGTGTATGTTGGGTGCAAAAAAAAAACAAAACAGTTTTCTCAATCACTCATTACCACCGCCTAGTGGTTAAACTAATGTACTGATCTACTTATAACTTGAAGGATTTTTTTTTAATCTACCGTACATAAGACAAAATATACATCCTCTTTGTCAGTCTTTATTTTGTTATTTCCCTAATCGAATTTTCACACTTACTTGACACATTCTGTTTGCACGAATTAATTAGTCAAACAGTGAGAGGTTTGTAAATGCATGTTAATGCAGTCTTCTTACCAGTGTTATTCTTACCAGTGTGAAATTTACACATGCTCTCAATTGACCTGTGTGTCAACAGAACTCAATCACTGCCTTCATTTGGGCAGGGGAACAATGTGTACCCATCCCACAGTCAATGCATCCAAAGGTGGTTTTATGTAGCAGTGGGGCCTCCATAGAAAATGATGTTAAGAAAGATTATTCTAGTGTGTGCCATCTGGAGAGGAAGAGAACTGAAGAAAACAAATGTCTAGTGTTATAAGGGTCTCTGAGAAAACAATCTGGCCACAGAAAATAAAAGAGAGAAAAAAAGAGAAAAAATAGCAAAAAAAACAATAAACTTTCCTTTATTTGAATTCACAATTCCTATGGTGATAACAATTTTAGCAAAATGAACATTCAACATAGTTTGTATTTGCAATTTCATACATTGGTAATAATATTTTATTTATATATAAAACTGAATGTGTAATGTTTTGCAAAAGAATAAAGTGAGATGCATAACAAACTGAGGAGATATGCTTAATATATGAATGCAAACTGCAGTTTAAAAATACATTTTAAAAATAAATGTTTTATAGCGAAATTACCATTTAAATTTTGCTTACCATATACGCTTCCTCATTCTTCCTTTTTAATAAAGCACCGAGCACTTACAGCAAATAAGCTATTTTAGTTTTCGCTTTCATCGTTTGACATCTTTAACATTTTCAATTTACTTCATGATTCATAACGCTTATTCATTTCAAATATCCTTCGAGATCTGCATGCACTTTTTCTGAAGGACTGTTAACTGTTTCATACTTCATTATTTAATGCCCATCATCTGTAATAAAATTCAAAGAAAAAAAAAAGATTTTTGTTGCATTGAACGTGCTGGAATTTGAAAAGCTCTCTTTATTTATACAGTAAAAGTACATGTGCCAGAAGTTGAAGTTTAACGGCCTGATTGCTTGCAGATTTACTGTTAATTAGCCACATGGAAGAAGAGCCAGAATTCCATGCCAGGGAAAACAAGATATATTGGCATCTCTGCTGTGGTCCAACTTGAAGCATAAAAGAGTGTGCCGCTGGCATACATTACACAACATCGCCTATCAAAAAAAAAAAAAAAAGATCAGGATACACTGACACTAAGAATGTCAGCTTTTAAAATAAAATACAAAAATTTGCATCGCAACCAAAGTAGAAGTGAGGAAAACTGCATTCACGAGGAAGGGAATCAACTTTTGCATTGCACTGCACATTTCGGAAATAAACCCAGGGCGGAAACAGCGACATCTTCAGGCCGTTCTAAGACCCTGCAGACTGGCGTCTCTGCTGTCAGTATTCAGTGGGAGGGTACGTTAAGACAGCAGCAGCCTCGGAGCTAAAACCAACGTGACAGACGGGAGTCTCAATAACACCACCCGAACCGACAGCAGCAGTTCCAGAGAAACCTTAACACTGCATATGGAGACCACCAGTTGTCATTTGTCGACTGTTGCGTAAGGATAACAATTCAGCCGTCTCGACAGCAGCGAACGCGAACCGCAGTAGATGTTGTTTGTTGCATTGTTCACGTGAAAGGAAGAAAATCGCTGGTTTGCAGCGGATCCGCGTGCAGTCGACCGGAACCGGACTCGGTTGTTGATTTGTCATAATGTTTTATCACAGGATACATCGTTACGCTGGATACCGAATGTATTAGAGTCATTGCATCACGCTGGATTCAGCAGCCCCGTGGTAAACTTGGCCTGTGACGTTAGAGCAAACAGCGCGATGAACGCGAAGCTGGGCTAAATTCATGGGATTTATATTTTCTCACCATTCGGTTCTCTAGCCGTGATTCTTTTGGTGTTTACAACTATTTGGCGATTCCCTCCGTTAAATTATTCGCTAGGTTAACTCAAGCAACTGCAGCTGTCGCTTTGTGTACATCAGAGAGGAGTGATGACGATACGAAAGGTAATCGCTGGCCAGCCTCATTTTTTTCATTGTATACCTGGTTATAAACCTCAGATTGTTCATTATGGGTTGACAGGAATATGATATTAAATGACCAATTGCATAGTATAGGCTGGTATATCGTATTTTGCTTCTCTGTCCGTACGCGCTTCCTGTTCAAAAAACGCGATTCAACGCGCGCGGGGGGTATTTTAAGAACGAGCTCGAGACCCGAAGAACCAACGTTCGCCGTTACTTGACAACTTTTTAAAAGCATCGCTGATTACTTTTAATAATTTAAATCCGTAATGAATGCAAAATACGTCAGAAATTGATTGGGTTTTGTGCTTTTCTTTGCTGGAGAATTGCACAAAAAAAAAAAAAACATCTCCCCAAATCTCAGCAGGCCACCCCACGTAACCAGGGCGACCCGTCTCCATTACATGGTTTGGTTTTGTTGACATTTTGAGGCACAACATTTTATTATTGTTGTTCTTCTTCTTCTTATTATTATTATATGTATACAATTGAAACTGAACACCTGGAGAAATCCCAGCAGTCACACGCACGGAAACCGAAGTTAGCAAAAAGGTTTCGAAGTTGAAGTAACGTTAGTTTACCTTTCGCTCCTTTGAACGTAATACTGTAAATTTAAAGTGTCTTTAGTTGAAAAGTAGGTTTATATTCATTATTTCTAAGTTAAGTGATGCTGTTATAATATTTTTTTAATTGCTTATTCAAATGGAGAACTGCTTTTAATGCTTTTGAACCAATAAACTTGAGTGTGCAATTAATATGTTCTTTATATGTCTCTTGTAGTAAATCTGGAGCTGGTTTTTGGGTTTCGGAGCCAGGTCTCCTGTACTCTGAAGGTCTGAAGAATATCAAGGCTCTTGCCCTTTTCCCTCTTGCGGTCCCTTATGCCCAATGACGGCTGTCTCTGGGTCACTGCAGGATGGATGAAGTGGATTTGACAGTTTTTGTCTGTCACCATCAGTGCTTGCCCCTCAGTGACTGTGTCTTGTTCTTTTACGTTTATAAAAGAACACCTCCTCTCTTGGGCCCTGGTCCTTTACACTGTAAGAGTAACTGTTAGTAAGGAATACCCCACGGAGGGGGCCTTCCAGCAAACTCTGTGGTTCACGTGAGCTTTTAATACTTTTTTTCTCCATAGGCTTTTTGTGCCACAGTAAAAAGCAGAAAGAGGAAATTTCCTCAAAAAGTCAAGGTTTACATTTGAGTTTTTTTTTATTTTTTTTTTATAATAATTTATTTATAAATATATATTTTTTTCCTGGAGAGATGTCGTCAGAAAATCCCGACAAGGTGGTGACCTTCTTGGCCCCTCCACCTTCAAACAATGTGAATGGCTCCGGTTCGGACTCTCTGGTGGGTGAGAAGCTAGACACGACGCCGGTCAGAAAACGACGCCATACCATGGATAAAGATCTGAAGACAGCTGAGCACAGATTTTTTAGGCGTAGCGTCATCTGTGACTCCAATGTCACAGCCCTCGACTTGCCCAGCAAAGCATGCATCCTCACCTCGCCTCCGGACTGTGAGCAGTTTGTTGTGCCTGTAGTGCTGGGTTTGGTCCCTGACATTACCATTGACACCCAAGAAGGTGTTTCGGGTGTCCTATTGGAAGAACATGCAGAGGATGGACGAGTTGCTGGGGTTGATGGGATTGTGGAGGTACAGAGCCCATCTGTGCAGGATGTGGGTGTGAGGCAGAACGAGACCCTTGGGACGGTGGAAACGGAGACCAGCGATGTTGCTGACAAGGAGGAGGAGAGTGGAGTAGCAGACAAACGTGAAGAGGAGGAGAAAGGGGTGGCGAAGGCCCGTGCTGAAGCTGAGCAGAGGGAGGCTGAGAAAAAGGTTCAGGAGGACGAAGAAGTGGAGACCAAAGCTGTGGGCACCTCGCCTGATGGGCGTTTCCTCAAATTTGACATCGAGATTGGACGCGGCTCGTTCAAAACCGTCTACAAGGGTTTGGACACGGAGACAACGGTGGAAGTAGCGTGGTGTGAACTTCAGGTAAGAAGCAACCATGTTCTTAACCTCTGCAACAATGTTCAGCCTACATAAATGATGGATGTCTTTGTTGTTGGGTGGTTGACCAAAGGCTTGAAAATGCTCCTGTGAAACACAACAGTAAGTTTGATTAAAAAAAAAGAGTGCCAGACTTACAACAGGAAGTTATGTTGGTGTAACTTGTTTATGCAGCTTTGTGGTCATGGCTCTTATGGTGCCCCTACAGGATGTGGGTGAAGAACAGCTTTGGTGAAGTTTCAGTTTAGGCCCTAAACATAGGCCTACTATATATAGCTGATCCTGTCATGGATGGTCTTGTTGTACATGCTTATTCAGACAGTTAGATGTAAATATAACGACATGTTAATCAGCTGAGTCAGCAAAGTTCTCTTTAAACTGTTGCTCTTTAAAGTGGTTGACTTGAAAGACAAATTGAAGATATTTTTAAACTTATACATCCTATAGCATCCGCTTGCAGCAATGCTGAGAATGCAAAGCACAAGTGTATTGTCATAAGAATTCCTGATAAAGTCAAATTTGCATATCTGGAAGGGTTTACATTCATATTTTTCTTGAACGCGTATGTTCGCTTGATTTATGTTGTTCATTGTTGCATTCAAAAATGTGTCAGACTTCAAATTTAAAACGTGAAATTGTTAAATTTTCAGCACTGCCACAAGGGGCATTATAGTGTTAGCCCAGTGGTTTTCAATCTTTTTGAACCAAAACCCCCTGAATTGTTTATTATTATTTATTTTAATTTTTTTGTGATTCCAGAAGTTTCAAGAACTGCATGTTCTTCAATAAATTATTTTACAAAGTATATTATCAATAATCAGCCTCCTTGTTGGGAACTGCAAGTTTTTGCTTTTGACTGTCATGGCGGAGCATGTTAGTTAACGTCAATATGTTAACAATAACTTACCTAAGTAATTACATATCTGATTTATTGGCACAGACACCTTGAAGACTGAGGCTTGTTACTTCCAGACCATTGCAAGATTTTACTATAAGTTCAACATGATCTATTTTAGTTTCATTTCATAAGCAGAGTTACATTTGGCCAGAATTGTCTTTTTTTTTGGGTCTTGGCAAATTAAACTCAGTTGGATCTCATTACATACTGTACACTCTCAAGTGTTTTCTCTTAATATCACAAGACACTCTTGTGTTTGTCCTTGGATCTGGTTTCTACTCAGAATGGGCCTTTCGTGGAGCAAGTATAACTGCACACAGATAAACATGGATTGTTTTTAGTTGTCTGGTGAAGGTCCATGTGCACAAACTGAACCGTTATACACACAGGTCAGACTGATATCAGACTATTAGTAGTTCCTCCCAAGAGCTCATAGATTTAAACCATTACATAAACATGTCAGAGCACATACTGATGAAAGTGTTAAAAATATGCAGTGCGGGTGGGGTGGAAGTCAGTGATGTCATGTTGATGCTGCCAGGATGAGGGGATTGAACTGATGTGCATTGGTGAAAGCAAAGTAGCATTATGAAGTGTGGACACTTGCTAAAAGGGGGATTTGCCCTACATTTCAAGATGGATTAAGGGTCAGAGGGCAAGCGAAAGCAGAGATCTGTCCAATGGAAACCCCCTTATTTCTTTGACCAAGGGAGGGCGCAGAAAGAGAATAAGGGGTGAGCAATGCTAGGACATCAGGAAGGGTTGCTTTGTGTCGGCCCCCACTCTCTCTCTCTTTCTCTCTCTCTCTCTCTCTCTCTTTCACTCTCTCTCTCTTTCATTTTCAGGATGCTTTTGTAGTTGCAAAGTATTTGAAGTCTTAAAGGACATCAGCAAAATAGACTTTTCTTGGATGCAGAAAAGGAAAGAAGATTATCTAGTCAAATTTGTTAATGAGACATCTAAACTGCTTTATTTCCCAGAGCTGATTCACCTGCAAAACTTGTTTTTTCTTCGCGCATTTGAGGTCACTTGGGAATCAATTCTTTGGATTGACTCAAACGTTTCTTCCTATTTGTCTGAAATTCTAATGTTCTCCAATTCTTCCATTAGGATGCAATTATTACCTATTTAGTAGCAAATTAGTTGTAACTATTGTGCCATTGGTTGTTTGAATAATGGTTTTTGTTACCCAGCATGCACCAGTAAATCCTTATCACTCTGAATATGTTTATTGGATTAAAAATGGGTCTCTCTTGTCCTCATAGCCTCGGTATGTGTTGAATCACAGATGAGCTAGTAGGATGACAAAGGCCAGCATTCCCCCCAATTCATTCCTCATGGATTCAGGGAGAAGCAAGCAAGGGCTCTCCTAATGGGAGCCGAGGCATCCCTTTACGCTTTTGTTTTTCTATTCAGCCAAATTATAATAGTAAAGACACGAAAGGGGGAGCAAGGGCTAAATGCACTGTGAAGATTTCAGTCCCCCCTCTATTTCTTTTTCACTTCGTTCCCATCTATCGCTCTGCCAAATGTTTTTCCTAAAATGCCAAATGGTTACAGAGCTGAAACAAAGCAGGGTGCAGACATAACATTTTGGATTTGATGTTAGTCTTCACTTAGCAAGCACCGCACAGATTAACAAACCCCTGATATTAAACAAACCTCAGTATTTTTAACACTGGTGTCGTATATGTGCAGCACAGTTTACACTTCAAACATTGATGATACTTAAATTGTGTGTCCAGCTGAAGAGAGATGTGGTATTTCTTTAAGTGTTTTGGCGTATGAATTTCAGAGGATAAAACTGGTTAAAAGCAACTGCCCAACATCCCAGTGAGGGTAATACGGCAAATATCACTCATAATTTCTTCTTTCTTGTTTTTGATCATTTTCCCTTAATTTTATTATTATTAACTTTTTTTTTGTTTTTTTTTTTTAAATGTTGAAGTTGTGTGTAATTCCAAAGTGATTTTATTGCCCTAATGGTGTGTAAGCTGTTTCACTTCTCCACACATCACACTCTCTTTTCTTCATGAGCTTTTCCAGAAAATGAGAGGAATAGAAACCACTTGCAATCAGTTGTCTAAACACATGCGAGCACACACACACACACACACACACACACACACACAGGCTCCATACATTGACTCGCTTCACAAATGTATACTCTAATCCAGATGCAAGTTGCTGACTGAGGTTTTGACCCTAAACTATTTAAAGCCTTGCGGCTTTCACGCCATCAGCCTTATCACCACATGCTAGCCGTGAGATAGCACAGTGCAGGAATTTGTGCAGGAGGTGCCTTAACTCTGGGTCAGTTTAAAAGAGACGTGCCCCAGAGAGAATGTCATCATCTGTGAATAATGCAGAGGAGGTTAGAGGAACAGTTGAGGAAGAAATCCAATCCCATGGATCCCAGCCATAACCGTTTCCCTTTTCATTGTTGAAATCCTTTTCTTTTTTTTTTTTTTTCAAAAGGAGTGAGAAAGACAAAGCCATGAGCAATGCTTCCTTCACTTGCAAACACTGATCTCCTTTCTCATTTACAGTACTGACCCGTGTGTATGTGTATTTATCCATTGTGTCTTACACAGGCTGGAAGGAAAAAAAGATGTCATCGTAAATGGAAATATACAGAGGGCTTTGCCATTGTGAGATGCTATCCGATTGGCATTAAGTTTCACTTGCACTGTTCTATCTCACTTGTTTTTTTCCAAGATGATCTTTTATTTTATTTTTTAAATCTGTACAGTTGCACAATGACAGAAAAGTTTTTTCAAAGCTGAAAATATGTGCATACTCTTGATAGGTCTTTCCTTAAAGAGGTAGGTACTCTTGTCTTTCTTGCTTTCTGCTCATGTTTGGAGGCTGTTGCAGTTTTACTTTTCATAAATTTTAACTTTTAGTGTAAGTACATGAAAACTTGCATTCTTTACACTTTTGAATGCATACTCATTATATGTTAATGGCTGTGATGTCAGTATCATGACATTTGTTGAATTACCTGTTTTTGCAGCTTTTTGCCTGCATATTAACACTTTAAAGGACCAGATTCACTCTAAATAGGTAACATAAAGCAGGTTGTACTCCTTCTAGAAGAATGCGTAATCTCATGCTGCTGCTTGTCTGTCTCTGACATGGAGGGGTTTTTTCTTTGCCTGCTGAAGCTTGTTGGAGCTCTCTTCCGCAACATTGTGCTCATCTCCTCTTTGAAATCCTGATCTATAGCATGTGATATGGAACAGTGTAATTCAAGTATCAAGACTTGTGAGGGAAATCTGATTTGATCTCTTGCAGTCTTTCTTTCTTTCTCACCATTGTCTCTCTGTATGGTAGTATAAGTGTGTTAAAGGTCACAATGGGAGGGCAGTAAATTCCTCACATTTCACTGCTCACCTCAGCCCTAACTGCCCCTCATTTTATTCAGTAAGATGCTTAAGATGCTGTTTACACACACACATACATAAAGAGTGCTTTTACCATTCAGTCTCGCCCTTGATTGCCTTCACCCTACTGACCCCATTTGTTCTTGTTTGTTATGAGTTGTGCTTCATCATCATTAAATGGACATATTTCTAATAGGGCTGCTAATCAGTAAAAAAAGTTTAGTCCAGTTATGTGCATAATAGTCTAATCAAATTCATTGCAGTTATTATCATTGATTCTGTGATTGATTCTGACTGTTCCAAAGGCTCTGGGTTCAGTTTGTCATTCTATGATTTCATTCTTTTTAAAAGGACCCAATGAAGTAGCGTACCCTATGTAAGCATGTAAACCTTGTATCCTGTATGATGAGCATCTTAGAGGCTCTTTTGAAGTGGCTTTTTGCAGAGTGGGCTGGTTGGACCCGCAACTCCTCCCAGATTTCAGTGGCTGTTTCGCGTTTGCATTCTCTGGATTCTTGTGGCAGGACGTCAGCGTTAAAAGAGGACAAAAACTTTAAGGAGGGGGTCATTCGATTGAATGAGTCTCTCTCTAGTATTGTCTACCTCACTTAACCACAAGCCAAGCTGAAAGCTCAGAATAGCAGTCCAGATGCAAGATATTTTGGATTTGGATGAGTAGGAGAGTTTGATAAATATAAGAAGGAGGTGGCTTTTTCAGAAGTGCTTGGCTGAAATGGTTAACAAAAAGTCCTGGTGATCTTTTAGTACAGTGTAAAATAGACGTGTGAAACTGAACTGGCATAGCTTAAAGCATTTGCATTCACATATTTCTGTAGAGTACGTTTTGGGCGAATCTATTTCTCTCTCATTAATTGAGAGCTCAGATTTAGGAAGTGTTTAGATCAATTTCATGTGGAGATCACTGTGCAATTTGTTTGTAAAAATAAAGCAAGTCCGGATATGTGGCAGACCTGGCTATATCTCAGTTTCTTCTTTCATCAGACCAATGTGCGTGCATAACATGCTAGCTTTCCCAAGAAAGTCTGGAATTTACTGAAACTCCTGCACCCACCCCCACCCCTGCTTTTTTTCAACTCTCATTACAGGTATGTGATAGTGTTCCACTCAGTCTGTAGGAATGCGTCTTGTTTAATTAGAGCTGCGGCAGGCTGTTTCTGCTTAATGTCAGGGATATGTTAGCACTGTCACACCTGTATAAATGCAGTGCTAGAGGTGTAGCCTGAGCTGTATCAACAAGAGCTGATGTTTATTGGGTTGTCAGGGTCTGTTACGTCATTCCAGGGCTGTGTTAAACCTGTCGGAGGTTAACTTAATTTAGGATGTTCAGGCAAAATTTAGCTCATCCTCTGCAGTAGTACACATCATTCTGGACACCTCTCAATGACCCTAAAGCAGAAATACTTGCAAAATGCAAAAAAATAAAGAGTATTCATTCATTCCAGAATTTAGATTTTCTTCTTCCATTCACAAGCTAAAAATAGCAACACTTCATCTTCCGCTGTCGTTCCATTCTATGGTCAGAACTGGAATGACGTGGGGCAGTGTTGGCCTGAAGGAATGTTCTAGCTCTCACATGAGCTTTAGGAATGGAAAAACCCAGAAGTGTGGCACAATCTCAGCTAAGCTGTTGTACCTAACTGTACATTAATGCTCTGTCGGTCACAGTGACCCTCCCATGTAATTGTATACCAAATCTCAAATGGCACAGCCACGATTTGTGAATATTGCACACAGACTTTGACTGTCTGGCAAGCTCTAATCTGATTGGTTGAGTTATGCACCTTCAGAAAGCAAGTTGGGTTGTGAAGTACCAGGTTGATATAATGAGGAATTTTAAGAAATAATTGTAAATTTGCCTGGTTGGTGGTATTCAAGCTTCAGTAAACAATATTTATTCGTAATGCTTAGAAGTTAGTTTTCTAGATATCCACAAGCAGAACTGTATTAAACGTTGTTTTTGCATTTATATATGATTACCACATAAAATTGAGAAATCTAGGTATACCCAGGAAATTTGATTGAAATCCATTCCGGTTGACTGTTACACACTTCCACTTGATAGTGATTGTTGTCCGATGAACACTATTCTTGTGTATTTCACCTGAAATTGTGAAATATTTCAATCCATTTCCTTATAAAACTAAGTTCTACTCAGTCCCCACTGACCCTTCAGCATTCCTTCCCTCGCAGCAAGATTCCTTCTGCCTCTCCCATGTGGAATGTGACAGTCAGGTGGCTGGTTCCTGCCTTGCTGGACGTTCCCACGTAATGATGACCTGTCTGTGACCCTGCGTAGGTTAGTGGGGTTAAAGGAGAGATGAGCACCCGTGGCCGTCTGTCTGACCAAAATTATATTCCACACCAAACCACATATGTAGATAATTCTGCTCTTGGTTTCATTATGTGTATAAATGAGAAGCGGATAGGCAGTCTAAAAAATTCAGTGCACATTTAGTCCTCACACATCCTCATAAATATTGGAGTGTAGTGCTCAAATGCTCACTCTGCACAAAAAGCGGTTTCGGATTGTGTAAAAAAAAAAAAAAGCTCCAGTGTTATCTTAAATCTGTTGTCTAAAATAATCTTCTTGTCCATGTGACGTCCTCTCTGCTCTCATTGTCCACTGTATGCCATTGGAACGAACGCCAAAAAAACAGAAAGAATCCAAGATAGTACCACTGGAAAGAATAAAGCGGAATCCATGCACTCTTGTTCTTGTAGGGCCATCCTCATCTTTTCGAGTTCTTCTGATTCCAGGCAGAGCCAGTCAGAATGGCAGTGCCGTGATGCTTCACATGTGATTCTCTCAAGCCGAAGGAATGCAGGCCTGATGCCCTAATCTGGTATGCTTTGCTCTGAGGCTTGTGATTGCAAGAGCAAACATATTCACTCCACTTTCAGGCTTAATGGATTTGAGGCAGCCCTGATACAGCAAGAAAGATGATCAGTCAACACCCTGAGCACCATAAATCTTGTTACGTCAGTGACTGAGGCCTTGTTCCCAAGCTTTCATTATTAACTGTACAATATGGTATCCTGCAAGGTTTACTTTAGCAGAGTTCTGCATGGTCAACGGCATGCCTTTTAATAGACCAACTGTGCTACTTTGAGCAACATCTAGGAATTTGGACCTCAGTTGACAGATCATCTTAATTTTCTCTGCAGCTCTTTTGCTCTGTCTGATGTTCTTGTTTTGCTGCTGTTTATTCCGTCTTTGCATTTGTATCATGAAGAAGGAAAAGGAAGCCGTCAGCTTCCTGTGTGTAACACATCTGATGAGGAAGCTCACTCGGTGTTGTTAATGCTTACAAACACTTTGGCTTTTGCCCTAGATAGGCCGCCATTGCTTGCTTCCTTGTTTCGCTTTAGTTTCAAACTTGATGTTTTTCCTATGAATTAAATTTCATTTCAAGTGCATAGATTCATCCCACTTCTTGGAGAAAAGGACTGACAAAGATTTAATTGTTGGAGGCAACCAAGTTGCACATGGTTGTTACTAGGTATTCTTTCTCTATATAATAGTTTATAATATCTAACTGTGTTAGGAGGTGTATCGTGTGAGCTCCACTCTTTATTGGTAGTTGCCCGAATCACATTATGCATTTGCATAAAGTTAAAATCTGCTTGACACATCTGCAACTCTCTCTGGTTTACACATCACCAAAAGGTCTTTTGACTAGCACGGTTGGACAAGAATTGTCTCAAATGTATAAATTCAAATGCAAGTGATGTTGCCACTAGTCCCTCTCCTTCAGCTATAGGAAAGCTGTGCCCATGAAGGGCACAAAATGTTCATCATTCAACACATTGTTTTCACCGTTGCACATCAGGGTGCTTGTTGTGTGCAGTGTATGAAGTATGAACACACCACACTAGATGGTATAGAATTTATCTTTGTATGTTACTTTTCTAAGTTCACTGCCAAAGGAGCCAGCTCCTCAAACCTGCTTACTGTACTCCAGGTATAAAAGTGGTTCACGCCTGACTCCGCACAACTTCCTCCTTGCTGAGTTGCAGACTCACTGCAGACTGGTTGTGGTCAAGTTGATGGTGCCAAAGACCTACTTTCTTGTGTAACAATTACTTGCTAAGTTTTAACAAGTTTTCTTAAAAAAAAAAAAAAAAAAAAAAGAAGAGCCATTTATAACACCTGACCTACCCCCTATTCAAACAATGGCCTTCTAACATGCTACCACCGGGGTTCAACATTACTATAAGCTGTCCTTTTCTTTGGTCTACCTGCAGAGTTGAGCAAATGGTGTGTCTTTGTGTAAACAAGGAGAACAATCAGCCATAGATAAGCCTCAAACTCTTGGGTCTTTAATCATGGAGGGTTCTTCAGGTGATGCCGAAGGGCAGGATGGCAAACATATAATGAGTTTTAGCTCTCTGTTCTGCTGGTTTCTGTTGATCAAGTGGTGAGTCAGTTTGATAGTTCTATATGGAGGAGGATGTGGTTGAGTTGTGCTTTGGAGCCTCTTGAGAAAGTTAGACCAATACAAGACCTGATTCATCCAGACAGGTTTTCATGAGAGCCGCTTAATGCAGTGACTCATTTATACCTGCTGTGCCTTGGCTTGCACTTCATCACAGGAGAGTGTGTCGCCTTTGAGTGCACATGAATGTGGTGTGGCTTGTTCCCGTCTGCTGGTGTTTTTTTGCTCATCAAGATTAATCTAAGCAATATTAGTCACTAACCCTTTTTACTTTGTTCACACTCATGAACTTTATCTGAGAGGCAGATAAAGACATTTATCGAAGCTTAGCATTTTGGTTGGAAGTTGCAGGTTCAGCCCATCCAGAGCAAGCATCCGAACAGCTTGCTTATCTTAAGTTCTTTGGAGCAGTCATTTGTTATAAGTGTTCCCATTCAAGGATAAAAGAGGAACTGATGTCTACCCATTGCTTTATCATGCACCCTGTAGGATTTCTGTCCCTTTCTTACTGCTGCTTTGCATTTATTCAGATATTTCTGGGAAATCGAGAAAAAGCATTTCAATCCCTTACTGTATCTCTGCTTGCTACCTCTCTCTTGCCGTTCCTATAAATAACTCTCATGTGGGACAAAGGTGTCAGCAGCGTGTGATTTACATTTTGAGCGCCACTTATTTACCTCCGCTGAGCCATGCTTCACTCTGCTGAGCGCTTAGTGGTGTTTTCCCTTTAAAGGGTCCTAATAAACACCCCCGGGCAATGGGCACTAACTCTGGGCAGAAATCCAAAAAACTCTCCTTTCTTTCCACTCTTACCCTTTCTTCTACATTCTCTTCGGTCCAGCGAAGGGTGCTATAGTGCATTAGCGCAAACCTTTTTTATTTCTCTGCCAGATAAATTACTATCATAACAAAGAAACAGTTTGAAGAATGATTTAAAGTGAAAACATTTTAGTGACCTGCCTGAGTAATAACAAATCTGGTTGCCGGGCCCAGACAAATTTATCACCCACTTGAGTGTGGAGGTTTCTTGGCAGAAATGGCGATTATTATTATTATTCTTTATTTTTTTCCTGTAATAATCAATTATATTTTTAAAACTTTGTTTATGTCTGTTTTGTTTTTATAGTGAAATTCAAATGGATCAACAACAACAATACAGTTTAACTGAAAATGTTAGGCTTCTACCTTGCCATTGACTCGTCCCAGCTGTGTAGGAAAGCTGTTGTTACATGAAAAGGATATAAGGAGATTACTATGGCTTGTCAAAGGGCAGCAGATTTTCGTCAATTCCTTTGTGTGATCCTAGGGATTATGAATACATTTCAGTCACTATCAGAAAGTTATTTTTTTTTTTCATGGATTAAATTGTCGTAATTATTGACACTGGGTTTCCAGTGATGCAACAGACATCAACTATAATCATCACTGTTAGTAATTGTTTATATAATCATCAGGAATCATTTATGTAAAATATTTTATTAGTGTCTTTGTTCATGGTTTATAAACTTGCTTTTCTCTCCCATGACTTGGTTTTCTCATCAAAGAAATCAGCAGTGCATATTGACTTTCATGCGGTCACACACTAGTCATCAGTTTAGATCCAGTGCCCAAGAGATGAAGCAATCCACAACATAGCTGCCAGGCAGATGCCTGAACTTAATTCATCTGGGTCCACTATTGAGTGATACGTATCTAGTGTGGCCATGAGGACTAGCTGCATGCATCAACACACACCTCGCCCCAGCTGAGGGGTCTCACCTGTCCCGTTCCTTTTTGGCCATTTGGATGCCTGTCCATCTACTCAGAGAGACAGAAACTTGAGCCCTCTCCAACCTGTCCACCTCACTCCAACCCTCCCCACTTGTCCTTTCTCTACAGTTGTTACCGCGCCACCAGTTATGTCTTTTTAAAAAAGTTTAATTTGCCCTTCTCTAACTGAGGAAGTGTAGTTTTCAAAATTATGTCCGGAGCCAAGATATTTGCATGTGTGTATCTCACGTGTCAGATCACTGCGGAGGTCGTCCTCTTCTGTGTAAATGACTCCACCGTTGATGGAAATGTGCTGCCCTTGTGTTCTCGAGAGGTGAAGTTCTCCATCTCGTGAGCATGTCAGTGTTGAGGGCCTCACAAGAGTCCCATTGTTCAGAGTGGAGAGACCAAACTCTCCTGCAAAGATATAATGGATCATATGCCGGGTAGTAACTATTATGGAAGGTGCCCTAAATGTGAAATGTTTTTACTGCTGGGAAACCTCTGGCCAAACCTCCCTGCGAATGACTTAAAGACTTTCAAATCTTTTGTTAACACTGCATGTTAACAATGTGCTCTGTGATACACATGGTGAACATTCACTGCAGCTGCATGCTTATTATAAATGTATCACAACCTTCTTTGCCAACAGTGATAAACAAGACTGTTTTCTGTTCCTTGCTTTGTTTTATTTTAATTATTTTATCATTATTACTATTATTATTTTACAAAGTGCTCCATACAACTCTTGCACTGTCCCAGCTCTTGCGAGGCTGAAAAGTGTTAATTTAAATAATTTTATTTGGAAAGAATGCAGGTTTCATGCAGGTTTGCAGTAATAAGTTATGAGTTAAATTTTTGTGCATTTTGATTTCCCTTTGTTTATCTTTGTATGTAATGGAGTTATAAGTTGCGGTTTTGAGGGTCAGTCCTGACAGCTAAACTACAGGCCGGAGCAGAACTGGACCACTGGAACCAATCACACCACACAGAGTGCAATTACAAATGCACAGCATCATCTCAGAAACGCTTTTCTTTGAGTTCAACCCTAAACACAAAGGCTGTAATCTTCAAATCCCTCCAAGAAAAATGGGCTTCTCAAACTCTCTGGCTCCTATAACCGAATCTCCCAATAAAAGGCACAGTAGGAGAGCTGGTCAGATCACTGCAGTCATTATTCTTTCTCCAGTAAAAGTGAGACCCTTCAGAAAACACAGTCTCTACCTTCTACATAAAGATGAATGTTAACTAAAACCACTCAATATGCATGCTTTGACTACGTAAACCCCTCTCTCTTGTTGTTAAGAAAAGCTATCACACACTAGTAACTTTTCCACATGTTTTCTTCTCAATACCCTTTCTCGAGTGATCACAGAGGACTCTATCTGCTTGTAATGTGCTTGAAGGCTATAGCTGTCAACACTGTAGTCGGGGGTGACTAGTCAGGAGCCTGATACCTCTAGTTGGCCCTGTCCCCGATGGTGGCTGTTGCCCTAACCAGCACCATGTGTAGATGTATAGCATATTGCATTGACTAATTGAACGTATGGGTGAGGGGCAGAAAGAAGGAGGCTTAGGGGCCTATCAGGTTCCTCATGGTGTCAGCCCTGAGTCAGGCCTAAATGTCTATGGTCTATGGATAGGCAAAGGACAACAAAAGGTCAGGTCAGGGAACCCCATGGGCTTTCAACCCCTACTTCAGCCAAATGCCCTTTGCTCTTTTCAGCCCATATGGTATCCCAAAAGTTTACTTCTTCATATGGAATTTTTTTGTGAGCTGATAAACTGACTGTTGCTGATAGATAGCAGTGTTTGCATTTTTTGATGACTTCTGCAACTGTAATCAGAACTCTGATGTCTTTCATAACCCAACATCTTTATAGTCTTTAAAACTGTAATTAATGTAATACATAATCAATGCAAGCTTTGTTTCTTTGTAAGGGATTGTTTCATTGGCAATCTGATGGATTCCAGTAGCTATTTCCTGCAGTCACAGCTGCTTTCATTCTCAGGTGAAATTTTAATCCTAATCAGTCCCACTACAGGATCCAAATGTTGCATCATTCACTTTCATGTATAGGGAATGCCTTATAGTGCACTATATGGGGTGAAAGTGAACAAGTGGATTCTGAGTAGAAATGAAGAAGTTGAATAATATTTGTGCTTGTGTTTTTAGCTAAGGAAATTAATGATGGAATTAATAGTAAAAATTATTAGACTTTTTTTTACATTAGATGCATACTTTACCAGTATTGCAACTTTGTGGATTATATAAGCAATCTTTCTCTGTCATGTTGTTTGCAACTATTAAAAAAGAATAGAAAAATGTGCGACACCCCATATAATGCACTATTTAGGAAATAGGGAGTCATTTCAGATGCAGTTAGTTTCTCATGGGATCAGAAGGAAGGGGGAGTGGCCACGTTTGAAAGAGACCGTGAGCATTTCCTGTTGCATCCTGTCCCAGAAACACTCATAGTCAGTGGTATTTCACTTTATTGATTTGGATGCAAACTGAGTTTGATTGTCTGCTAATTAAACCAAACCTGCTGGCCTTGAGAGATTTTTGGAATATTTGCACATTTTTTGCATTTTTGTGTGAAAGGGTTGTTTGCTCAAACTGGTGGATGTGAATCTGTAACTACACCTCAAACATTCTCACAATCACGAGTCACATCCTGTAGGAAGTAAGCTCTGAATGAAGTTTGCTGCTATCTGATTAACCATGTTATGAGCCTCAAACTCAAACAGCTGGCCATTTCCACCATTTCCACAAATCATTTCAGCTAGTGTACCGCACAAAGACAGAGAATGTTTGTCTAATTGCAAATCTTCAGGTTTTGTTGCCAATTGGTAAGGTCAAATCGGGTTTGACTCATTTAAATTTGGGAGCGCTGCACTGTGAATGCTACACTGAGGAAAATATTCTGCTTTATCATTCCAGTTAACAGCTGGTAATGAACTATGGTAACTGCAGTAGCGCTGATGAATGATCATCATTGCTGTTAATCACCTGATGACTTTGTTTCCATGGCAGCGGATCTCTTAAGGGCTTCCTGTTGAGGTAAAGCTCACTATCCAAACAGCAGGTGTAATCGGGCACACTCCAGATGCATGGAGAATTGTGTTTATCTTATGAAAGCTGTAAAAACACTTCAGCACCAACCAATGGCCTCGTCACATACTTTAAATGCACTGATGACATTCAAATCAGCCTTTTTGTAAAATCCATTCGGAAGTTTATTATGAGTCATGAGGGTTTGCAAAAACAACATGCTAATGTCACGTTGGTAATCGTGTGGCAACAAGCCTGACAAAAATGTGGGACTGGCTCAGATCACTTATCAGTTGACTCATACGACTTGGGCAGTAAAACTGATGTAATATTTAAATTGATAAACTGTAACATGGCATACAATTTCTTTATCATTGTTTCAATCGATTTTGATAGCAACTTTGAAGCTCATTGTAATATACATTGGCACAAACATTAAGGTCTTTTTCATGAGTCACAAGTTTGGTGGAAATGTTTTAACAGGCTTATCATGCTATCTCATACTTCTGAATGATCTCATCATCATACCATTCCTTATTCAAGGATGTTCAAACACATATATGGCTCAGCAAGGTCATGAGATGCAGCAATAGTTTATCAGCAGCTTTAGAAGGAAACACCCTCAAGAAACAGCCTTGCTTCTTGTAGGAACTGTCAGTACATTTGACCTCAAATTGTCTACATGATAAATTTGGCTCATTTGTCTTGTGATGAACGGCTATAAATATGATTTGTTTTCGCCTGGCTTAGTTCTACTCAAAATATCGTAATCATGTGATTTTTGCACTGATCCAGAGGCCTCAGCAAAATATTTGTGAACTTCTCCTGTTTTCACTTGTTTTTCAGGTCTCTTGTTTTCGTGACCCCTCGTAAACTCTTGCCACTGATGTAATCATTGTGTTGTGGAAGCCTGGAGGAGTGGCGTTTTCATTATTTGGAAATTGCTTATTTCCTGCTGCAGGTGAATCCTCCAATCAAACCTCTATCCATGTCAACTGTTAGTTCCATTGAATATTCCACTAGGTACACACATTCCAAAGAATGCTTCACTATGTGCGCTTCAAAAGAATATCACAGAACACATCTTTCCGTGCACCTTCTTACGTGCACATTGTTTGTTCATGCTTCTAGAAGGCAACACACGTCAAACACTTCTGAATTCAGCTATGCAAACTATCATTCATAGCACTGCACAAACCACCTGGATTTATTTAAAGCGTGACCTGACAACTACTGGTCCTCCACGTACTTCATGTTCACATTCTTCGATGTCCTCAAGGTGTATTTGGAAACATAGCTACATTTAAAAATGATGCCAATGCATTACACGATAAAATAATAAACCAAGCTTCACTCTTTGGGACCAGAAAGTAATTGGAAACTGCTTTTTTGAGTGTGGCCACTGACAGCCCGTCGTGCCCTATACCACAAGCCACCACTATTGAAAGTATCTTTAAACTATTTGTCTTACGAACCCTCAATATTTTTGTTTCCTCTAATAGAGCTACAGAATTAACCACAGTTGGAGCTAACAAAATAATCTTTGTTTTACTTGTCTCTAATGGCTGATGCCATTTGCATCATTGAAATTGCGAATTTAGTGCTGTTAATGGAAAGGTACAGGTGAGCCAACCTTGTTCAGGGACACTGTTATAGACCGCAAAGGTGTTTATTACCGTCAAAGCCACAGGCAGACAAGAGACTTGTGCCTGTACTCGTTCTTTCCCCCTTTCATCTACAAATAGCCCACTCCTCATAAAAGTTCCTCGCCACACATCCTATTAACTTTGTCTGCCACCTCTCGCAGCTAAAAACCCACGTTTTTTGAACACTCCCTTCCTCATCTTTTCATATCTAAGGTAGCTAATTTAAAACCCATTGTATGTTCTTGGAGTTCACTCTAAGGTAATTGCAAAGATTTGTGATATTGAGCCCGTTTCATGTTGGGAAAGGTTGTGAGATCATGTTAAATGCAGCATGGTGTTGACATGGCCCATGTAGATGACTATTGCACAATTTTCCAAAGGATTTGATTTAGCTCATGAGAGTCATCACAACCTGACTGTTAGGTTACTCCTGGCAAAAAGCTACATTCTTGTCACATTCTCGTGAACCGTGTCATGCCACAATACTAACTTGGAGACAATTAGAAAAGTAACATCTGTTATTGATGTAGACGTATGTGTGGGTCTCCTGTAGTATGGCCCCGAGATCTTATGCATTCCTCCTCCTTAGCCCTGGGAATTCACACCCTATTTTATGGCTGTACTGTGCTAGTCATAAATGTCGCTGTCATAAAATGGCTGTGTATTGTAGACCTTTCTTTCTTGGAGAATTTAAAAGATTCCTGCAATGCCATAAGGGATTATTCAAAAGCATCAGTCATGCTCAATGTAGGTCAAATTTTTATGTAGTGCAAAATTAGCCAGTAAGTTTTAGCATTCCTATTACCCTTTAATACTAAAAGGTTTTTTTTATACTCTTCAGATGGCTGAATTCAGACCTTCCCATTTGTCAGTGACTGACGTGTCATTTCCTCTGTGGTGACTGTGGTGTGATTGGTTTGAAAGTCTGGCCTCTTCTAGGCAAATCTCATCTACAGATATTTAAAAAACTGCAGCATTTTACAAGCACACACACACATATATATATCAGTCTGGCGAGTAAATTAAAATATTTTCTTGCCAATGGAAATTCAGTTGCCAAGGTGTTTGTAGAGGGTTGCTGAAGCTGTATCAGTATTTTTTATTAAAGTTTTGTTAGTTTGGGTGTGTGTGTGTGTGTAGAATTTGGTCTCCGAACTAGTAATAATTCTGAATCACAGTCATTATAAACTCATTTTACTAACTGGCCAGCCAGATAACAAATCTGTTTAAAATCTCTGACTGAGCATATTACTCACTGTGATTAGGCTTTATTCCACTTTGTCCTACATTTTCATATGACTGGAGAGTCAGCATGTGAATGAATGTGAGTGAGTGACGGTCCCATAGGCATCCTCACCCTAATGTTACCGCTGTGGCAGAAGATGAATCCACTTTAGACCCCATATACAAACCTGCTTTGTGTTTGACATTTCTCACATGAATTTTCACATTTTCCTAGCATGATAGTATGGACAATGTTCTGTTATGCATGTTTTAGCTTGTCCAACCATTATCCATTGTTCAAGCTATTTTAAGACACAGCATAATTTTTTTAGATGGATTTTACGTTGTGTGCCTTAATTTGTGTGATGTGGTCACTCAAGTTGAGTCCCATTGGGTCAACAAGATTTTCTAAACATAACCATATGTAAACTAACTATATAAACAAGAATACTGATTCTGAGTTTCCAACAACAGTGTGGCATGGTGTTCCAAAGCTTTCAGGGTGTTGGCAAATTGGCACACACTAACACCTGTCCCTATACGGGATATGATTTCTATGTCCCATGTTTTACAGAGTGGTTGGTGCATGCTAAGCTCGCTAAGGGCCTTTTAAATAATTACACCATGGTGTGCCCTTGACAAAATACCTGCCCTGCCTTTGACAATGGTATATTAGGTAGAAAGAATTAGGGTGAGAGATGAGTTATTGCAGGGGAGTTTTCAAGCTCCTATGTACACAAGCTCTTGCTCAAGGGCTTGCTGTCATCAAGTGAGGCAAACATGTCCATCTTGTGCTATGAGTTCAAGTGTATTTGCTCAGCTCTAATGTTTGCCATGAGACTGTTAAATTTATTTTTGTTGTTGGATGTAACCTTCCACTCTAGGATCAGGGGCCAGTGTGGAAACTGGGTTAGTGTGCTGCATGAACAGTCATTTGGCAGTGAGGAACACTCATATGGAATAGTTTAGCCATAGCCTGAATGTAACAGAAGTATTTTATTGTCGTCCAAACCAAGTTTTCTGCAAAAGATCTTCAAATTTGGGCCTGCTGGGCCTTATTAGATATCGTCCGATGACGTTATGCATTACAGTATGGTCCAGTACAAATGTATGGGTATTAGTTTGCTTCATTAAATGTCAAATTAGCTTTACTCCTTAATTTGGTGTTTATCATTTAACTGTACAATATGTAGACTTAAAAGAAAAGCCAGAGAAAGTCATTACTGCTCCAAGTTGCATATTACTATACACCCTGTCTTTGTGACTCAAGACCTCATTTGCTTGATCTGTGTTAAATGTGTGTACTCATATGGGCTGCAGCATTTAAAGTGAAGAGGATGCTATGGACTGAAGACCCCCCCCCCCCATCTTGCAGTGGATCTAATCCCTGTATAATTGAGGGGGCTCATGTGTTGTGCTGTAGAGAGGCTTTGAGAGTGTGGAGGTGTACAGAGAGTCAAATACAAAGCCAGGACCTACGTTATCCTTTTATATCTCCCTCAGTGTTGGTGGGGATTATGACTGGCTCTGTGGACCATTTAGGATGTGAGTGGGCCTTGATTTATCTGGAGTTGGAATGTTGGTGAAGAGGGAGTTTTTGGCAGTTAGAGCATTTTAGGTAGTGATATCTGATACTTAATAACCAGTTGCATTTGCCACTTTTAGGTTGTTCCTTTTCCTGTATTTCCTTTTATTATATACATAGTTTAAACTTTGAACCATTTTTGTCCATACAATGCAAGTTAGTAGGGTCTAAAACAACATTGGTTTTCATTGTTTTGTACAAAAACTGTTGATTTGTTTCATTAGTACGACAAGTGGACCATTGTCTCATGAAGGTATTTATTTGCCTCAGCTCGATTTGTGTCATAAAAAAATAAGCCATTATATTGATTAAAAGGAGCTTTATCATGGTTTAGAGAGGCTAGAGTTTAGTATACAAATAAGCCTTATTTTAGCTTACACTGCTGCTCTTCTCATCTTGATCTGTCTCGCTCTTTTTTTCCTCTGTAGCATTCCTGTATTGTTCTCAGTTTATTTATAGCTCCAGTTATGTACTGAGCTAGTTTAGTCTTGCTTTTTGGTGTGTTGTATGAAGCCAAGGTTATATTGAATGTGGGAATCCATCATGCATCGTATTGGTTTTCACCTTTGGTGTCGGAATGTAAAGCTGTCCATAAAGATGCTTTCTGTAATGCAGATGACAATTTGTCTTGTGTGGAGGAAAGCCTTTATTGACTTGGACAGTTCCTGATGCAAATTAAATTAGATAAAAGAAGTGCTTAAAAGGGGAATGGCATCATGGAACCAAAGCCTAATAAATGATTCATAGGGACAATGATTCTTTGAATGTTTGTAGGACTTCTTTGCTAGAGTTAGTCAACAAAAACCACAAAAAAAGTCGGTACATTTTTTTAGTACCGACTTGGTACCGAAGTGCAGGGTCTTTTAAACAACACTATTCCCATGTTATAATACATTATTCACTTTTTTGAGTACTTTGTTTTATGGTTAGAGCTGATTGCTTTTTTTGGCAGTTAGCTTAAAAAATTGTTGCATTTTAGTAGCTGTACATCATTAAGAAACACATTTGACTCAAAATGTCTCAGTCTCATAAGGTCTTTCTAGTCCTGAGAAACCACCAGACCTTCACCTTGACCTTAGTTTACAAAGACAACTAAAATGTTCATTAGAAGATGATAGATTTCTAAACCTTGTGCTCTCCACCAAATCACCTTGAGGGGTGAACTGCAGTTCCCAAAAGTTAGGCCTCACTGAACACATGGCCCTCATTCTGAGCAGTTTGTAAAGTGCTGATTGATGACAAGCCTTTGGTTTTGAGACAAAGAAAATCAAGTTTTAGTTTTCCTTGCCTAATTGGAGTCCAGCATTTTCTGTCTATTTTAGGTCTAGATGAAGCTGTCCTGATTTTTTGCAGCTAGTTCATTGATATTTGAAGGAACAACTGTTCACTCTTATTCAATGCAGATGCCTGACTGTTACAGTTTTCCTTTTCATTTCCTCTGTCATTTTTCTTCTTTGTAAACCCCTCAGGACCTCTGCGACGACTCGATCGGCACTGAGACTCCATAGGAGGTTATCAGAAACGCTGCTCGCAGGACAAAGCAATCACCGCTGAGCACATGCTGCACTGCATGCGTTTCTTTCACCCAATCAACAGGATTTTTTTGCTTAAAGGAACTGTATTCTCCTTTTCTAACATTTCACCCCCCCCACCACCCCAAAATCGACTTTTAATGTTAGTCAAGGTTGCGATTTACTTTTGCATGCTCATTGTTCAATCTTTTGTAACGATTACCGGTTTGCCGATAAATCAAGATAAAATTTACGTCATGTTTTTTTCTTTTAATTATCGTTAAAACCATATTAGATTACCGCGATCTGAACAACTCGCGATAAATAAATACTGTCCAGCATAAAGCACAGTTTTAAGTAACAGTGTTTCTCAGAATGTTGGCCAAGAGCAAGAACATTTTTTGCAACATAATTTGATGTATAAAGCGAAAGACAATTTTAAATTAAAAGTAGGGAAGGCACATAGCTGTGCTAAATGCTTATCTTTGGTTAATGAGAAAGCATGAGCCGATGACCCGGACTTCATGTGACCAGAGTGAGAAATCCAGTAAACATCTTGTAAACACATTGCCAACATCTTACCAGCTAGGTCACCCTTTTTTATTCAATTTTGTATTTATTTGAAGCATGGAGGGCAAAAACTTGATTTAAAATTTGCAACACAAACAATACTTTGTAAGACTGTCACCTTCAGAAACATTTCTTCTTTTATTACATAATTTCCTTAGCTGCATCACAGAACTGAAATCTCTGCTTTAATGGATTTTAAGTGTCTTTCAACCTGCAGACAGAAATCAGGGCATGCACTGGTTAAGACTGTTCAGATGTCAAATGAAAGTCTTATGATGTTTACAATTGCTTGAACCCGCAAGAGTCCAGCAGTCATGAGAGGAGCCATCGGCTGAGACTGTGTAACTGGGGGGATTTTTTAACTTATGATCCATTGTCCATTTGACTTCGAAACACCCAGAAGGCTCCACGTTGAACCGCTGTCCTTTTCCCACTTTATCAATGCAACATGCAAAACAAAGCAGTGCATATGTGCCTAGTGGATGTGGTTCATACTTGTTTTGATGTCTTAAACTCAAAACCATTACTAAGTGCTGCTAGGAAATGGAGCACAGGCTTTCAAGCAGTCATGTGATTGAGTCCATCCATCAGCCTGGCTGCTCATACAATTATCAAGCACATCACAGCAGCTAAGCTGATTATTCCTTCACTCAGTCCATGCACAATTAATGGACCTGGATTTTTACCCTCTTTGAGGTGTGAACCTCTCATCTGACTTTCTTGGTGTACTGTATTTTGGGAGTGGATTTGTTTTGGTATTTTATATCTAATAGATGCCCAGCACACTACAGTCGAGCAGGGGAGGGGTGGTTATGGTATTTTTAGAATCACTGTTTGACTGGCGCCTGTGTTTGTGAAATATGAATCCTGGAGAAGATCAGAGGGAATGAGCACCGCCCATCCCGAAGGACAGAATCTTTGTCTTTCCATTAACTCCGACTAAGTGCTCTGCATGCCCACAATCACTTCAGAAAGTACACCAGTGAATAATGAAGCTCGACTCCTCTGTTATTGCTAGAGTAATGCCACACAGATATCATATGCAAGTATACAGATGGTTGGCCAACACATGCATACACATACATACTTAACATGAATTCTTGCATTACTGCGGTGGTAAGAAAAGCCAAAGTGGAGTGTTAGATTTCAAGTGTTGTGCAATTAAATGCTGACTGTTTAAATAACTTGCTTACCAAGAAGTTTGTTAAACTAGGGGTCTTCAACCTTTTTCAGACCACTGACCCCTTGGTTGGAGAAACAGAGCTTGGATCTTGTTACAAATTTTATAAAAGGGCTCCTAATAACAAATGTACACCATCAAAGCCGGGAAAAAAGGCATTATTGATGAACAGATGGTTCATTCCATATTGACTTAAAGTTAACTTAATATTGTATTGTTCTATGAAGTGCAAAAGTGCATGACACTAAGCTTTAATGTACTTCCTTAGAGTAAGTTTTTGCCTTCAATGTTCACAGTACCACTTTTTTAACAGCTTAAACTGTTACACATCGATGTAAAAGCACACACCTTGTTCACTTTGCAATGCATCTGGCCTGACTGTAAAACAAGAGGCCCAAAACAAGGTTCTGCAGTTTGGATCCCATTATTGTGGAAAAGTACTGTCACAGATATGGTGTGTGTTCTTAGAAGCCAGGGCCCGGAGCCAGTTTCCCCCCCCTTCGTTCTTTTTTTGGCATGAGATAGGACAGATGTGACATAGCGCAAGCGTACTTAGGATGTGGTCGTCATTCCACAATGGTGTAAGCACACTCTGAATAAGGAAAAACTCTTTTTTTTATGAACGTGAAAAAAAGTAGTTGATGAACTGCATATGAAAAGCAGCTGTTTTTTTCTTTAAACTGTTTGGAAAGTTCCCCTGCTGAAGTTAACTTTACTTTAGCGTGGACCACCAGGCCGTTTTTTAAAAGATGCGTTCGCGGCCTGATGCGAATCATTAGATCTGTAGCCTGGCAGACCTGGAGAGCTCAACAGCTGTCTACACTCAGAGGACTAACACTTCCTCCTATGGCAGAGAAAATGAGCTTATGAAGGGCAGAGCCCTGCAGCTGGTTACAACACACCCCTTCAGTGAAGAAATTCCTTAATGATAATACGATAAAGTTTTCTAAACTCAAGTAGTTTGTTCCAGCTGGACTGAAAACTCATTCTGCATAGATATGAAGGATTCCACCAAAATGTTGTTCTTGCTCTCACTTCCAAAAAGCAGATTTTTAAGTGAGTTTTAAGCGAGTTGGCCATGTCCCTTTGACAGACTTGAGTTTTTTTCATGCTCTTAAAATGAAATGGTGAAAACCGTTTTCATTGCTAGTAAATTTATATAACAAAGACATGGCAAATAACATTAAATGTGGAATTTTGAAGTAGGAAGTATTTTTTTTCTTGTAAATTATACTCCAGTAATCTTCACTGTATACAACTTAAAGGGAAAAAAAACATTCATAGTGTTGTCTACAATATTTATAGTCTTTTCTTAATTTATTAAATGCATCAAATTAAAAATGTTTTATTAACATTTTATTAACATTTATTTTTTTACATTTTTGTTCTTTGAATAATTTAAACATTTGAAATTTATTTTATATTATTTTTTTAGTTATCTCGCTCTATTAATATATATTATTTTCTCTCTGTATTTATATTTTTTCCTAAAAGTTTTATTTAACTAATTAAATACATTTATAAATACATGCATTTTGATATCACAAGAACTTTTGTAATAACAGTGCTGAGCACTTTTTTTTATTCCGTGCTCGCTATATGAAAATGACAACTGATGTATACAGTCTTGTCAGATCATTTATATTTATGTCAAAATGACAAAGTATTTGAATTATCTGGAAATGTTTTGAAATTTGGTAAACAACAGAATTTGTTTGGTTCATGCAACCTCTTTTTGGACTCGAGCGTCACCTGACTCGTGGCACACATAGTAACCCTTCCAGAGTTCAGGAGCCTCTAGTTTTATCTATAAACTCATGAGGTTCACTTTTTACTGAAGCCAGCTCTTATCTCTCAGAGCTTTGATCTACCTTTTGCTCTATTCCCCACTGCCTACGAGAATGCTATGCAGCCCGCTAGCATGAGTCATGCCAATCCATTTTATTTGCCTTTTTACAAATGCAAATCTCAGGGGGTATTCAAGTGTGCCGTTATTCAGAGGCTACCACAGCTGCCTCTTTCTCAGCTTGCTCTGCAGGTTTGATTCACAGATTAAAATTATGTTTGGTTTGCTCTTACTGCATATTTAGTCCAGTTCTGTGACGTTGTCGAAGCTGCTTTGATCCAGTTCCCCTCACATCCACAAGTGTCTTATTGCATTTTATTGTGCACCCACACAACTTCAGGTGAGAGAGTCTCGTCTGCATTGATGCAGCTCAGCGGGCCAATCACTATCTGTCCCATTACTCTGTGGAAATAGCACTGCAGTAGAAAAGACCTTTTCAGAAAAACAGAGCAGCTCTGTGTTAATTCAATTTCAGGAGTTGGCATCGTATCCATTATCATTATTGTATTAGCATTTGGCTTATTTTCTCAGAGAAGAGCAGGGGTGAGTTTTCTAGAAAGGCTCGCTGCTGTATCTGGTTACTGCTGTGCTTTTTGGCTTGTTTACAGATAGAAGGGCACCACAGCTGCGCTTATATCTCCATGCCAGGTCAGAGATTTTTTTTCATGTGCGTCATTCGAGTAAACAGCTGATTGTTCACTGAACTGTCTGTGCACAAGCTCACGTGACTGGCTAAGCAGTACTAGAAATAAAAGCTGATCTGTTTGCCTGTGAGTTAGTTAATAGATAAGACGGGCACCTATGCTGTCTCTTTCACGCCTACATACCCTACATTCAAAAGTTTGAAAAAGGGTTGTTTTTTACAGAAATTTAGGCTTATTTTCATAAAGGCAGCATTTCTTCAATAAAAAATGTCAGAAACATTACTAATTATTGAATTGACTGTTTTATAATACAGTCTTTTAACTTTTGAAGACCCATTTTCAGCTGCCAAGAATTCCATTTCACCCTCTAAGAAAATATTCTGACATTCTATCTCTCCTCTTTAATGAAGTGATAACTGTAAACATGGGTATCTCAGGTTTTCTAAAAATCTTTAATTCTCTCTAGGGCTGCACAATAAGTCGTATGCAATATTTAATGTGCATCTAAGTAAAGCCGGTTCTGTAATCAGTGGTAAATCTGACAAGCTATGCAAAACCACAATCATATTTTGCGTAGCTTGTTAGTGAACAAAGACTCTGTGTAGTTAATGCTGCTTCCTGTGAAAGCGCGCAGGTGATGGAGATTTACAGCTGATTACAGAAGCGGCTTTACTGACAAGATGCGCATTAAATATCGCATGTGATTTATTGTGCAGCCCTAATTCTCTCTCTTTTTATATATGCAGTAGGGCTGCACAATTAATTGAATTTCTAATCGTGATTATAATTAATTGATAATTGATATGATGTTCAGAGCGGCAATTAGTCGTTCAAAGTTCATTTGTGTTATTTTGCTTGCTTAAGATGTTTCTTTCTTTGGACAAGTTATCTTAAGGATGATTTTAGCTTTAGTATAACATTATAATACCAGGTATATTTATTTATTTACTTTTTGTATTTAAAGAAGAAACCAATTCAATGTATACTTCACATTTAATACTATAAAAAAGCAATAGGTTTTTTCAGTTAGTGTTTTCAGCTTATTTTTGTCCCAAAATATGGCATGTGGTTGCTTCAAAGAGCGGTATAAACAGTATTCAATGTAAATTGTGCTATTCCTAATTAATAATCACAGTTACATTTTCAAGGGAATAATCAACAATTATGATTTTGTTCGTAGCCTCCACTTGCAAGGGTATCCCTGTCTAATTTGTCTGTTTTATGTAGTTAAACCTACAGAGTGATATCTGTTAAAGCTGTGTTTACTCCTGTAATCAAACCTTCAGTTATTTTCATCACATGATTGAGAAGAGCACAAGCACCTGTGTTTTTATTTTGGGAAGCGGGTGCTAAAAATGATGCTTGCAGTTTGCCAAGACAAGCATGCATGAGGTGCCAAAGTTAAACGCATCACTTCCCTTACTCTCTCACACGCTCATGCTCGCCCACTCACTCACACTTGTTTATCCTTCCTGTGTCTTATCA
Organism: Carassius auratus; assembly: GCF_003368295.1. Taxonomy (NCBI): domain Eukaryota; kingdom Metazoa; phylum Chordata; class Actinopteri; order Cypriniformes; family Cyprinidae; genus Carassius; species Carassius auratus. Next base: position 7,829,359 of record NC_039271.1, on the reverse strand, counting down.
GTCTGAGTGAATGCAAAATCTCCATTGAAGATTTAGAGATTTTGATCTCCATCTCCATTTTCTTTTTGCCTCAGACCAGAAGACCGAATAGCAGAGCTGCAACCCTCTTCCTTTTGTCCTGTGTTATCAGCCATTTATTAGATTATCTACAGACTCAGTGAGATGGGAAATAAGATAGGGCTGGGCGATATGGAGCAAAAAATATATCTCGATATATTTTGCTATATCTCGATATACGATATATATCTCGATATCTTTACAGGAAAAATAACCCCCCAAAAACTACTGCAAAAACAAATATGGCAAATATTACATGTTAAGGGGCCTATGAAACATTTTATTTTTTCTTCACCATATGTTTTATTGTTACTTAATTCTGTGTTTTAGCATGTGCAATTATTTAAATGCATAAAAACAACTTAATTAGTTAAAAACAATTCTTAAAATAGCCTTATGTGAAATGTTTTTTTTCCCTTCAGAAATTCTGTGTATTTACATTTTTCTGATTATCAAATGAAGGCATAAAACATTCATTTAATTTATCTTTTAATTATTTAAAATTAAGCAAACTTTATTTTTTGGTAAACAAAGGGGATTTACTATTAAAAATAAAACATGGGAGAAATGTTGTGTGATTATTCCTTATAAAATTATGTTCGTTTCATTTTAATAGTAGTAGTAGTGGGCTATGTACATTCTGCTGTACAATAGTAATAGATTTCTGTCAAATACTTTTATTTTGACGGGTTTACCTTTACAGTTCTGTGTATGTGATACCACAGTCTATGATGTGATATGAGCTAGTCTTACTCAAATCAAACGGTCAGATGCTCATGAAGTGACTCTCAGTGCAGTTCTGGAGATGTTCCTCATGTGTTCACGTCTTTATTTAGAGAGAGGAAAGACAATGAAATCAGCGCGAGCGTTATGCGAGCTTCCGTGTTTAATGAATGAAGACGCGCTTCTGCTCCATTCGTTGACACAGACACGCAGAACATGCAGGATTCATATTTAAATAGACTTTTCCGGGTTAATATTTGCAGATATTAGTCCATTTCGCGATTTGATGTAAGTGCATTACCGACTTTTGATTAATTCATTCAAAATTTGACCAATTCCGTGACATTCCGCGTTAAACTGTAAATTCCATTTTTATGACTGGATTCCGCGATTCCGTCCGCGTTTCATTGGGCCCTACAGTAAACATCTGCCTGCCGTTCGCCCTACGCCTTAAAACTGAAGTATCTCCATATAATGGAGCCAGTTGTCTTTTTTTTTTTTTTGACTAGTTCTCTACACGCGAGGTGAGAGGGGACAAAAGCAAGGAGGCGGGGGGCGAGCGAGCGGGGGCGAGCACAGCACAGGGAAGGCAAACAAGCAAAGTGGCGGAATCAGAATATAAACAATATATCGATATATACGATATGTCAAAATCCATATCGTGTTTAAAAAATATCTCGATATATTTTAAATATCGAGATATCGCCCACCCCTAAAATAAGATGACCTCTGTTTGCAGAGAGGAGACTCCGAGCACTGTCACCTTAAAGTTTGGCTTTAAAATGTGGTCTGGGTGCCCAAAATCATATTGTACACAAGTACATGAATGCTTCCATGCTCAATTTTGCACCCAAAGTGGCGCTGAAGTGGGCATTAGCATGAACTGCCGCCTCCTATAGTCACTTTTTTTTCAGGTCAACTGTGGTTGGAGCAAGAGGTTTAAGAGAACCTTGCTGAGCAAGTTAGTTAATGTCAGTTAAACTGTCAACATGTTCATACCTAACTAACTGAATGTCACCACAGTATGCAAGTAAACAGGAGTGCATAGGCCAAGCATTTGCGTACGACTATGTGTTTTCAGCATTTTCTCACTCTGATTGGCCTCTCCATCATGGTTCTTTTCTGCTCTCATTGCACGGCACCCCAGTCAATAGTGTTTACATTTCATTCCCTAATCTAAGGCTGAATCCCTTTTGTCTTTCTCTTTCTCTCTCTCTATCTCCATTGTCGTTTGGGATTAGTTGTACTTAATGGGTTGCAGATGCCTGCTGCTAGTACAGTTGTTAGTGCATTTGGGAAATGAATGACTGTCTGCATTAATGTGGAGAAAGAATGCCACCGTCAGCATTCTAGAATGACGCCGAATACACTGGTTGCAGAAAGCCAGTGAATCTATAGGTGTCTTCACTGAACTCTTACTTTTTTTAGCTTTTATAAGATGCATGTAGCAATTTTTCCGCCAAGTCTTTTGCAGAATAGAATAAGCCCTCACGTAATATATGTGATTTAAGAGCTTGGTTTATGTGAAAGTAGGCCACAGAAAAGTGGCCTTTTTTCCACAAAGTGCCACTGTATTAATTCATCACTGGTAATTGCTGGAGCAATTATAATAATGATTAATGATCAGGCTTGCGCGCATTGTTTAAACTGCTGATAACAGCTCAGCTTGACCGGAAAAAGGAACTTTGACATCAACGCTTGGATACCCACATGCGCAGGGAGGTGCGTTCCATCCAAAAACCCAGACACTGTTGTGATTGGGCAGGTCAGGCTCCCCTGGATAGAATATGAGAGTTTTTTGGGGTGGGTCAGGGAGTCAGGGGAGATGATGTAGTGTTGTTTTCCGTGACCGGTCATGTTGAACCAGTTGCAACTTGCACCTAGCTTTTGCCGTTTCTTTATCTCATAGGTGCATTTTGTGTGTGGTCCGTACAGGGATTAAGCACAAGATAAGAGTGTTTAAACTGGACGAGCCTGGTCTCCTCCTGTGCTTTATGTTTTGTCTATGGAAGCTCTTTTGGAGGGCTGGCAGGAACCTGGGGTCGGGTTACGTTATTTAAGTTTGAATGGATCCCCTCTAGTTCCCTCATGGGCCATAGTGGTTTAACATAAAGCCATGGCATTTGATTTAAAGCACATCTGTAATACTTACCCCTAAGTGTATCGGTTCAGAAATTATTAACCTGCAATAAACAGTTGCTAAGTATGGTTTCCATCACATTTAAGTAAAATGGGTGGCTAAAAGGTATATATTTCTTCTGTTCTTATCCTTGCAGGATCGAAAGCTGTCGAAATCAGAGCGCACGCGCTTCAAGGAAGAGGCCGGCATGTTGAAAGGTCTGCAGCACCCAAACATTGTGCGTTTTTACGACTCATGGGAGTCGCCCTCCAAAGGCCGCAAGTGCATTGTGCTGGTCACAGAGCTCATGACGTCAGGAACCCTAAAAACGTGAGTAAAGATCATCTGGTCCACTTTCACATTATATTGTCTGTCCATCATAATACTGCTTAATGAATGGTTAAATGCAGAATTCAGCAAAAGTGTGTGTTTGATAGCATTATGGTATTACATAAATGATTGTTAACACTTGCATGAAGTGTTTTCCAGGTTTTTCGTTGTCACATTTTTTCCAGTTCACAGCATCCGCTGTAGTTAATTTTGTATTGTAATACTGCATTCAAATGTAACAAGATGGCCTTTCAAACATGCTTTTCACCAGGCTCATGTCCATCACCATCAGCAGACCATCCACAGAGGCTGTGATTATCTATGACAAAACACACTCACAATAGAGCGATTGAATGAAAACTGTTATCAGAATAATCGCAGGGGTGAGACACACATTGTGGGTACTGAACAGATGCAGGAGCTATAGTGAGACAGACCACAAACTGGACAAGCAGCCCCCTCCTGTGGATGTGTGGGCTCTGACATCCACCACCCCCCTCCACACACACAGCCATATATATATAAACCCACTTAAATACTAGTACATGACTATGGTACCATTCTTGCTTTTACCACCTCCCAAAGCAGTTCATAGAAATGTAGCATACAGACGTATTAGATTTTCATGAAAATAAATAAATAAATAACTGCTGATTCATGCACATGAAGACGTCACCAAGAAACCAATAAATGAAGCATCATTTGTCGTTAGTTTCCAGAACACATAAAAAGGAGTCCCACAAAGATCCATCATCCACAGAGCCTCAGTCACACACAGTTAGTTATCTCTCACAGGGCTCACAACAACAGGAACACCACCATTACTGCCAGGAGAGAAAGACAGTGGAGGAGACATGGGGAGATGAGCGAAAAAGGAAAAATGAGAAACAATGTCAGGCTTGATTTGTGTTCACCAGCCCTGGCATCCCAGCAGTGTGTGGTGTTCTGCATGGCTGCTCCTCGACCGCAAAGATAAACAATGATCAAACCGAGCATCAAACGGAGCATCCTACTGACACAGCTATGCCTAAACTACTCTTCGCTCTCGTATTTGTCTGGGTCACCATAGACATAACTGCCCACATGGGTTGTGTCCCTCACCCTGCCCCTGTGTCCTCACATAAAATACCTTTTAAAGCCTTCTAGTCCGACATTTTGAAAATAAACATACTGTTCACATTATTCAAACTGCTGCTCAGTGACCGTAGTCGATCTGAAAGGGAAATCTGACAATCAAAATGTATAATATTTTCTTGAATGTTTCAGGCCTTTAACTTATTGACAGTGTTTTAAATTACTGTAATATTTCAAGAAGTGCGGAGAGAGTTGTGGGTGTAGCTGGAGAACAGCCTGTTGGGGCCCTCTGGGAGCCACTGGGTGTGTTGAGTGATAAGACAGGTTTGAATCAGGCTTTGTTGCTCTCCCCCGTATCGCCTCGGGACTTACCCTTGGCTCCATTCCCACCTGTCAGTCAGCCGCTACACTCCATCAAAGCTGCCCTGTACCACCACCCACCTCCTGCCATTGGGCGAAGCACTATTGCTTGCTTCAGTCTTACTAAGCAAACTACAGAGATAATCTCTTTACACAAAAACGCTCTTCTAATATCACTTCTCGTGCTGCCTGCAAAACCAGTTTTATCTGATCCAATTTATTCAACCATTTTTCTTTTACAATGAGAAGAGGAAAAGGAAGAGGAAAGGATTAAGCACAATTACAGTTATCCATAAACCGATATTTATTTGTTCAGTTATCTGATTCAAACAGGTAGGAGAGCAAACGCTGTTTCAGATTAAAATAAAGTCCCGTCCCGTAACGAATGAGTCAATTGTGCTACTGTATAGGTTTTGTTTTGCTTGTGAGCTTGTGCTCATCTTCGCCTAGGGCATTATGGGGCAAAGGGTACCCAGCTCCCCGTGTATTGGTGCTTGAACTGAGTAGATTGTTGTAATGAGGATTGCAAGGCCAAATCCTGGCTATGGCTTGGCTCCAAGAATTGATTAGGCCAAGCTAATCTAATCTAACGAAAGTGCTGTTCCGCCTTCTTCATATGGGGTTGTCCTCTCTTCTAACTGGGACTCATAAAAGAGAATTCAACTGTCCATAAGGATGCTTCCAACACCCAGACCCATCATTGTGTAATCATTTAATTCTCCCTGATCCTTGGACCCCTGGACTGAAATGAGATCTTGTTGAGTAGAGAGTTTTCTAATTATATTTCATTCTCCTCATGGCTTCATTGGTTGAAACGGTCTATCCAAAATGGGAACGCCAAACCAGAGACCTGTAGACATCTATTATCTTCTGTTGATACATCTGTTGCTTGTTTTTACTCCAGCAAGGTCCAGTGAAGAAGAACATGGCGATAATTCTCAACTCTAATGTCTTTGTTCCTTAGGTATCTGAAGCGCTTCAAGGTTATGAAGATAAAGGTGTTGCGGAGCTGGTGCCGGCAAATCCTGAAGGGCCTGCATTTCCTCCACACCAGGGCTCCTCCCATCATTCACCGGGACCTTAAGTGTGACAACATCTTTATCACTGGTCCCACCGGCTCCGTTAAGATCGGTGATCTGGGCTTGGCCACCCTCAAGCGCTCTTCATTCGCTAAGAGTGTCATAGGTACGACCCAGAGCTAAAACATTCTTGCTTTCCCCACCTCCCAAGTCAGTTCACCATGGCATATACAATATAAAATATGTATCATGTCACTGCTTGTCTTTTCAATGATGAGGTGAAATTGGGAAGATGGGGCATTTGCTGTCAGTTACGCTCAGATATTTAAGGCATGCTGTAGCTCTGAGCTACACTGTTCAAGTTAGACCACAGTTTTTCCAGTCAGCCAAGGACACAAGTTTTAATTTGGGGTAGAGACGGGGGAAACCCAGAGGAGAACTTCTTACGAACTGGGGGAACACCTTTAGATCCTGCTGTTTCCCATCTGAAACTAATTGGCCTGTAAATGCAACAGGTGAAAACACTCTTAAGTTTCCATAAACTTCGGGGTATTTTGGGTAATATATGCCTTGAGAATACCAACAAAGCCACATAGTGGATCATGCTTTGTTAGTAAGTGTGCTACGGGAACTTTTTGCATGAATATTAACAGATTAAACACTTTGGCCTGGAACCTGTGGTCTATAATTATTGAAATCCTAGAAATTCTTCTGCCGCCAGTAATGTCTGACATCTTTTTCCAAAGGTTTTCCTGATTGCTTCACCAGTTTTTCCCCTTTTCCTGTTCAGATGGTTTAGATATTGTGATACATTTCTTTTTGAATCCCTTCTGTTTCCGCTGAAATTTACTTGTTTCCATTTTCTTTTTTTTAGTTTTTTTTTTTTTCTGGTTTTGAGGAATTTTTCCTTTAAACTGTAGGGCTATAATCTCAGCTGGTCTCACTCCTCTGTATGGGTTATTTAATGTCCTGCAATTCGGAGAAGTAAGTATGTAAAAAAAATGGCGAGCAAGTGGTAAGTCAATAAAAGCAACCTAATCCAAAAACGGAAATATTTAAAAAATGAATCTATATTTATATATCGTTTTTCTGTGCCAGGCCTTTTAATGCGTGCTAGTGCACGAGCGTCTGCGCTCACTAGCTATGGACTTGCTCTGTGCATTAACCTGCTTAACCTTCTCTCATTACAGGCTAGTAGAAAGGTGAGTCAGTCATGTGTTTTCCATAACTGTGTTGTTGACATAGATCAAGTTCCATAGCTAGTCGCCCACCGCTGTCCGGTATCTCATTTAACGTGTTGGCGGCACGGCCGTGTTGAAAAGATAAACACAGTTTCGAAGTCCATCAGTCAGCTCTAAAAGTAGCCTTCACCAACGCATGTGCGTCTGGCTTAAATCAACTTACTGTTTGCGAGATGTTACTTTGTGCACAAGTCTGAAGTACTGAAATAGATCATCTAAAGGCCTTGCAGAGAAAACTGGTTTCTTTCACTTCTAAATAACTGAGTCCGGTTTTCCCCCTTCTTCTTTCTTTTATTTTTATTTTGTATCCACATCTTTTGCTCCCCCTCTTTGTCTCCTCTCAGGCCCCTGTGAAGCAGCAATGCAGTTCTCCTCCTCAATCCTCCTTCTCCTCTGTCCCTTCCTGCTGGGGTGAGTAGAGATCTCAGGCACTGAGAGTTCTGAATGGTTCTTTTGATTTAAGGTACCCCTGAGTTCATGGCGCCTGAGATGTACGAGGAAAAATACGACGAGTCGGTGGATGTGTACGCCTTCGGAATGTGCATGCTGGAGATGGCTACCTCTGAGTACCCTTACTCCGAGTGTCAGAACCCCGCTCAAATCTATCGCAGAGTCACCAGCGTGAGTAACCTCGCACACCCCTGCTCGCTCTCGGTCCTTCATTCACTTTGGGTGCCTCCTTTCTCTCTCTTTCTGCTATAATCTTTGCCAGATCTGTCATTACACCCAGGCTTCTGCTTATGAAATAATTTAATAACAGAAGCTTTTTCTGTTATGTGCTCACTGAAACCTGCCCATAGCTGGAGGCGACACACTGTATATGAGATTATGTAAGCAACATTCAACTGTGTCATTCAAATGATTAGGAGTAGATGGTATGACCAAACTCTTACTTTTATGTCATAATAACAATCAATGAGCCACTTTCAAAGCTATTGTAAAAAACACCTTAAAGGGTAGGTTCACCCAAAAATGGAAATTAGCCCATAAATTACTCACTCTCAAGGAATCCTGTGTGTATATGACTTTCTTCTTTCGGACGAATCCAGTCCGAGTTATATTAAAATGTGTCTTTGATCTTTTAAGCTGTTTAATGGCACTCAGCGGGTGTTGCAAGCATCAGTCCAAAAGACGTTAAATGAAAATCGCCCATCCATAAAAAAAATAAAAATTGTCTCACACGGGTCAGGGATGAACAAAGGCCTTCTGTAGTGAATCGATGCAGTTTTTTTAAAGAAAAATATCCATATTTAAAACTTAATAATCACTTTAATGTAGCTTGCGCCAACAGTTGCACACTGAAGCAGTTCCGGGAGCATAATGTATGAAGTCTAACGTTTGTACAAAACTAACGTTTGTTAACGGGAGCAAAGGAAGCAAAGTTTCCTTACTTAGCAAAGGAAAACTAATCTCCTCTTGGCTTATAACAAAATCCTCCGATATTCTTCTTTACAAATCCTCATTTTGTACTTCTTATTCGTGACCTTATGATTTGTTTTGATCTATCCCCTGCACTTCCGCGTGCATCACTCCTGAGCGATGCATACACAGCGCCGAAGTCATGGCCTAGTGGTTAGAGAGTTTGACTAACCCTAAGGTTGTGAGTTCGAGTCTCGGGCCGGCAATACCACGACTGAGGTGCCTTTGAGCAAGGCACTGAATCCCCAACTGCTCCCTGGGCGCCGTAGCATAAATGGCTGCCCACTGCTCCGGGTGTGTTTTCACGGTGTGTGTGTGTGTGTGTTAACTGCTGTGTGTGTGCACTTTGGATGGTTTAAATGCAGAGCATGAATTCTGAGTATGGGTCACCATACTTGGCTGTATGTCACGTCACTTTCACTTGTCACTTTTTCACTCCAAACGTCATCCGCCCGGAACTGCTTCCATGTAGAACAGTGAGTGATTATTACGTTTTGAATATGGATTTTTTTTTTTTTTTTTTTTTTACAAAGATTTATCAATTCACTACAGAAGGCCTTTGTTCAACCCCCGGAGCCGTGTGAGACACTTTTTTTATTTTTATTTATTTTATTTTTTTTATGGATCATGATTTTTATTTAACTTCTTTTGGATGCATGCAACACCCACTGAGTGCCATGAAACAGCTTAAAAGATCAAAGAATTTTTTTTTTATACAACTGTCTGGATTCATCTGAAAGAAGAAAGTCACATACACCTAGGACGACTAGCATGAAGAGTGAGTAATCTATTGGCTTTTAACCCTTTAAGGTACCTCATTTTGAACAGTTTACTGGTAGTCATACAGTCCAACTCTGTACCAGACCCACCTAGTAAGAAGTAATTGTCCAAAATTAAAACAGATGGATATCTGGATGTATAAGGTCTATTTTGCTGCCAGTCGCAATAAAAATTTGCTTTGATTAAATCTGTTTTACAGCCATCACTGATATCAGCTTGTGGTGTGTCATGTGTTGACTTTCCATGAAGTCAGTCTCTGGTTTGAACAATTGCTCTCCCCAGCTTTAATGTAGATTTGTGTTTGACTGACGTGGTCTCATTAAAACTCAAAATATTCCACAATATACATTTATTTCAGACCTCTTTTAAACCATTGTGATGTAATCATGCTTGAAGGTAATTAAAATTGTCCATCTATTTATGGACATACAATGTTGTCAGAACAATCGAGGTGAATTTCCCTGAGAGTACAGCTATATATGAATCCAAGACCATTGTTAGAAGGCTGGAAAAGGCCAGTCATGTTGTTTATAAATTGAATCAGTCTTTCCCTTCATTGATGTCCTTTGATATCATTGGTAGAGAAGGGGAAGGGGAGTATAAGGCAGTCATGAGCTTCTTTATTCTCGTTCAGGTCAATAGGCTGATCATATGATGCTGGAGGTTGAAAATATGATCAGCAGAGCCAGAAAACAACTGGCATAGGATGGGGAGGGGCTCACCAGCAGAGAAAGTTTTTCAGAGAATGCCTGAATGTTTTTATTTTTTTGCTGTTTTGATTACCAAAAGTTCACATTCTTACTGCATAACATGTTTAGAGCATTGTAAAAGTTAATGTAGAGGGTTCTAGAGTGCTTTTATTAGTGGTACATACAGCTAAGTTTGTCTGTTTCTTTTCATCAGCATTCTTGAATCAGGTTTAGAGGTGTTTCCCTTTCCACCAGTTAGCTTTGGAAAGTACAGAGCACATCGTAGATTTCACCAGCTCTATCTGCCTGTCTGGAAAACTGGCATCCACCCTGCCTTAAGGCTTTTTAATCTCATAAAGTCCAATCTCACAGGCACAACATTTCACTGAGAGAAGCAATTTAAGATTTACGCAATCAGGAAGCATGTTAAGCTCCGTAGACCCGGGGTTGCCCTCACAAACAGAGGCTCCAGAGTAAATGCTTTCATTACATTGAAATGGTTCAGATTTGTACTTTCCATCGAAACATCTGCAAATGCTGCCTGTAATCTCAAAGCAGTGAGCACGGAGTGGGTTCAGCCTGACCGTTTCACTGAAGTTTTCATGGAATTGGAGCAACACAGGTCTGATTGCATTGCAGATCTTCCCTTTTATTTTTGTCGTGATTAAACCATAGAAAAGGCTTTAGAGGTGGAGCCAAAATAGCTGGACTGTGTGTTTCCATTTTTTCACTGGAAAATTGGTCTGTTGGTAACAATGACATCAGATTTGTGACTATTATCTGTGAATGTGCTGTTGTCGAGTATTACACTTCAGAATGTAAATTAACATGCACAAATTGTGCTGCAGACATTAATGATATCCTAAAATTGTGTAGCTTGTTGAGGAGACACTTGCCAGATAAATAAGGCACTCCAAAGAAAGCAATTGATCCTCACTTGGATTAAGCATGAAAGTTTTTTTTTTTTTTTTTTTTTTTTAATAGATATAATGTCCCAGTCATTTGGCCATATCTTCCAACCCTTGAATGTAATTTTAAGATGTGGCATCGATGGAGTTCAACCAGAAAATAGTATTCTTCAGTTTGCTTCTGCATTATAACACTTTGACATTGGTGAAGTTGGACAGAGTAGAAGTTGAAGATTTGTGTTCCTTTACTCTACCCCCAGCTGTTCCAGGAGCCTTCCGCTCTTTCTGCTTTGTTAAATACAAGACGGTTGCTTCTAATTTTCACCTTTGTTAACCATTAGGAGAGCTGGGGAACAGCATGTGACTGGCTTCAGGGACCCATTCACAGCTTTTTAAATCACCTTGTTTTCGGAATTCTTTGCCGTTCTTTCTGAATCCTGTTAGATACTCTGTCATTCTTAACTTTGTTTGTGACTGGAATTTGAGGGGGGTTACTGACTTATATAAGGAGGTAATGCTGAGACAAGGAGAATAAAATGCTTAAAAAGAAGTGTTCTAAAGACCTGAACATCTTAAAGGTTTTGTCCAAAACTAAATGGGGAGCAGATATGACATCACTTATGAACTTATATAGAACTTTGATCCGATCGAAGCTGGACTATGGGAGTATTGTTTATGGATCTGCCAGGAAATCATATATACAAGCATTGGATACTATACATCATCAAGGCATACGATTAGCTTTGGGAGCATATAGAACATCACCAATTCAAAGTTTATATGTAGAAGCCAATGAACCTTCCTTGGAAAACAGACGATTAAAGTTGGCCTTACAATATGCAATCAAATTAAAAACAAATAAAGGAAATCCAGCACATCCGGCAGTTTTTACAGTCCAGTATTCAATAATGTATGAAAGAAAACCAAATCATATTCGTCCATTTGGTCTACGTATAAAACCTCATCTGGAAAATCTCAAAGTAGATTTAAACATCTTGGAACAAACCCACTTTTGCAAAATTCCCCCTTGGGATATCAAAAAACCCTTTATTTTGTTGGATTTATCAAAGAATCAAAAATCGGAAACACATCCAAATGATTATCAGCTACAATTTTTAGAAATAAGAGATATGTATCCTCAGTATACTCTAATATACACAGATGGATCCAAATCTGGAAACCAGGTAGCGGCAGCTTTTGCAACGAATGAAGTACATCAAGGTATACGTATTCCAGATCAAAAAAGAGATTCTTAATAATGACTGACTCAAAATCATGCCTGGATTCACTGGAAAGTTTGAAAACTGATCATCCAACAGTAGTCAAGATCTTCGTTAAATTATCAATGCTCAAATCAAAGGCTTTTAGCATCTACTTTTGCTGGGTACCTGGACACTCAGGAATTGCTGGAAATGAGAAAGCAGACAGTGCAGCAAAAGAAGCACTATCCGCAGAATTAGTAAATAGTTTTATACCTTTTACAGACTTAAAACAAACGATAAATGAATACATCAGAAATAAATGGCAATCAGAATGGGATCAATGTCTAAATAATAAGTTGCATGAAATAAATCCTGATGTGAAGAAAAAACTTAACCTCTGTTTTGAGAATCGTTGGAATCAAGTCATCTATACACAATGTAGAATAGGACATTCAAAAATTACACATAAATTTTTACTCTTAGGAGAAAATCCTCCAAAATGTTCATTTTGTCAGAATTCATTGTCCATTAAACATATCCTTCTAGATTGTATTACATCTGCCCCTGTGAGAAACCTTTTTTATTCCGTTGATACTTTTGGAAAAATTTTTAATCAAGTGAATCCGAACATGGTCCTAAGATTTCTAGAGGAAATAAATGTAAAACATCTTTTATAGCCTTCCTTTGATTGGTTGTATCTTATTCTCGCCATGAATATAGCCTTAGAAGCTGGTATGGCGTTTAAAAGAAAAGAAAGAAAGAAAGACAAGGAGAATAATATTTCAGGCAGACCCATCTGTTAAGCAGCACAATGTTACAGGATTTCACTTGTAAGTTACTCTTTTTGTCTTGGGTGGTTTTGACAGTCTAGCTCTATTTAGCCATTTTGTGATGTTAAGTGTTTTTAAAAGGGTCATTTCAGGATTGTAAACATATAGTTGGAAAATAGCAGAATATAGTTTTTGTACCATTGATTAGTTGTATGTTGGTTTTATCACATGGTGGAGTTCGTTGTTTCCAATGCTAAATCTAATGGCTGGGAATGAGATTAGATGTTGCTAGAAAATCATTCAGATTTGTAGAGATGAAGTGAAATGTACTAAACTAATAATTTACCCCTAAGGTTTTGCCTGTATTTGTGAATGATACATTTTAACAATATTTGATAGTAAAATTCTTAATAGTACTTTGTGTAACCTCATCTTCTGGGGAAGTTGTGGCCTAGTGGTTAGAAAGTTTGACTTCTAACCCTAGGGTTGTGGGTTCGAGTCTCGGGCTGACAATACCACGACTTAGGTGCCCGTAAGCAAGGCACTGAACCACCAGCTGCTCCCCGGGTGCCGCAGCATAAATGGCTGCCCACTGCTCCGGGTGTGTGTTCACGGTTTGTGTGTTCACTGCTGTGTGTGTGCACTTTGGATGGGTTAAATACAGAGCACAAATTCTGAGTATGGGTCACCATACTTGGCTGTATATCACGTCACTTCCATTAGATTTTAAATTGAATTATAATCTATAAAGGGATTTTTTTTTTTTTTTATTAATAATAAATTAATAATTAGATACTGTAAATATTTGGATAAATTTCTTCATTGTCCTAAGGCCAAAATGAATCTTTAAAATGTTTTTTTGGAAATCATATTATTAATAAAAAAATAAAGCCCTTTAGGCCTTTTTGCTTTTTTTCCTCTGAAAACTCCTGGCTTCCTCGCAGGCACTAAAGCGTGTAAAGCTTGCACCATATGTAGTTTTGTTAAGTCCCAGTGGAGCTCTTAAGGGATTTCTTTCACAGCACAAAAGACATGTTGATTTTATCTTCTTTTGTGTTTCAACCCTGCAGGGAGTTAAACCTGGGAGTTTCGACAAGGTAGCCATTCCAGAGGTGAAAGAGATCATCGAGGGATGTATTCGCCAAAACAAAGATGAAAGGTAAGGCTGTGTCTACCACACACACCCACGCTGCGTTCACAGAACTCCTTCATCTAGACATACCTCAGCTCTCAGCGACGTGTGCCATGAGTCTGCCCGCAGATGCACTGAACTCATGCTGATGTGAGCGTAAATCACACTCTCAAGGCGTATGGTCCTCCAAGTAGAATGTGAATAGTAGCAGTAGATAAGTGCCACACACTGTTTTGGAATAATTCCAGCAGCAAGCCACTTAGTGTAATGGATCTGTGATTACGTCAAGCCAGCGAAGAGAATCATAAGCCCTGAACAGACTGCCTCCTGTTCAAGTCTGTCTACCTAAATGTCCAAGCCAAAAAAAAGAACAATTATTTGCATGCATCATATTTTTTATGCCCTTGATCACCAGCTGAAGTAATTTTCCAATAAATGATGGGAAGTCATGAAGCTCATGTCTACCATATACAGCTAATCAAGAGCCCACTTGAGTTTTTGGGTTGTGAATGGAGAGCGAGTTTAAATGTATTTATATGATTGATCAGCTATCCTTGTTTGATTGTCATTTTACCTCTTCCTTAACAGATACACCATCAAGGACCTTCTGAACCATGCCTTTTTCCAAGAGGAGACCGGGGTGCGGGTGGAGCTGGCTGAGGAGGACGATGGGGAGATGATTGGCATCAAACTCTGGTTACGCATTGAAGACGTCAAGAAACTGAAAGGCAAATACAAAGACAATGAAGCCATCGAGTTTTCCTTTGACCTCCAACGAGATGTGCCAGAAGATGTGGCTCAGGAAATGGTGGGTTTATCAACGATTCTACAAATCTGATATAGCACATGTAGATAGTAACATATGCTTTTTTTAAATACAGGTTGAGTCGGGCTATGTATGCGAGGGTGACCACAAAACCATGGCCAAGGCCATCAGGGACCGCGTGTCCCTGATCTGTCGCAAACGAGAGCAAAGACAGCAGGTGCGAGCCGAGCAAGAGAAACGCAAGCAGGAGGAGGAGCAAATGCAGTTGTCCAGCGAGTCTTTGAAGAACGTGCCCGGCTCTCAAGGTTCTGCACAGAGTCAGTGCGGTTCCCAGCCTCCGACCCCTGGCCTCGTCAAACCTGAGTGTGAGGAGACTGATGCAGACCCGCAGCTTCAGTACATGCATGGTGGAATGACCTGTAAGTGTTGGACGCAACCCATCAGTCCATCAACCTACCTGAAAACATTTTTAATTAGTTATTTCTTTTGACAAGATAAAAATAGCCAAATACAGTTTAGAGTATTAGTTCAAATAAATTGTAAGATATAATTTAGCCATCAATTTTCTTGCCATGAAAATAGCCACAGAAGCTATCTTGGCATTAAACACAAACAAACACACTATCAACCTACCTGTCACTTCCTATTTAATTATGAATGTCGTATCTTCTCCCAGTGGCTGACGGGGTGCTTGACAGTGGTCAGGGTTCATCCGTGTTCACAGAACCTCAACTCAGCATGTCATATAGTTCTCCTGCATCATCGCAACCCCAACAGTTGCCTGGACAGGCTGCCTACCCTCCCAGCTCTCAAGCTCCCCAACAGCACACTGCATACCCCCAGCAGCCCATGGTAAGTCACAGAAGAAGAACTTGGGCTTGGGCACCTAATTGCAGGTCACATAGTTGCATCCTTAATATTGACAAATTCCACACGTATTATGTTACAGCATTTTCTAGCCAAAATGATGATCAGTGCACCACACCAAACTTCTGAAAACAAGAAACTGAGTACCATAAGCTCACGATAACATGTTTCCATATTGTATTGTAGTTTCCATATTGTAGTGTCCATTATTATTGAAAGGTTAATTCAGCAAATCATTAATTCATCTACAGTTAGAATCTATTTAGTTCAAATGTCTCCATCTGTTCCCATAATATTTCATGTTGTGCAAAGGTAAGAACCCAATGAAGGAATTCAGATGTGATCTTTACATAGAATTTGTATAGCCAGAAATGAGTAACTACTGAATCATGAGTCAATGTTCAGTTGTTTGACTTTTGAATAGGATCTCTTTGTGGTTGCATGTATTTATCTTTGGAGTTTGATGATGGTTTGTTATTATAATACGCTAAATGAATGATGCATGAGGAAGGAAAGCAAAGCCATAACATCTACACTCTAAATGGATTTGATTCTTTTCATATTGCCTGTTCTCAGTAGGGTTGGGTATCGAGAACCTGTTCCATTTTAGAACTGGTTCCAAATATGGACACGTAAGACACGTACACTCCGCTTACTGATTCCTGTGTTATATTTTTTCGGATTTTTTTATCTTATTGAAATTGGAATCGATAAAATTCAAACGATACCCAACCCTAGCTCTCAGTTCTCTCTCTCTCTCTCTCTCTCTCTATCTCTCTTTTTATTTTCTGACTGCCAAGTATATTACCACTTCCCACTTGTACTTGAGCTGCCACTCCCTCTTCATCCTTTTTGCATTTTAATACATTCTTTGGGTTCCTTTACCTTCTTTTTGTTTCATGCAAGTATTTTTGGTTCCTCCCAAAAAGGCTGTGCCGTGTAGCAGTGCATCATGCTGTGCAGACTGGCAGCATTCATCACTTCCTGGTTGGTTGTTTTTCCATCCTGGGCACTTAAACCATGACCATTTCAGCACATCAGAGTCACAACACTTTCTGGTTCTTTCTCAGGGATTTTCTCATCTCATCTCTTCTCACTCATTAGTTTTGAATTAGTTTGCATTATTTTCCATAGAGCCTGAAACACTTTAGTCATAAGCAAACACCTTGATGTCAAAGACTCTTTTTTATTACTCTAATTGTCTGTAGGGGTGACTTCTAATGATTTACTTTTATAATAATGGTTTATTAATCATTTCCTTCTCACCTGACTTGAAATGGTTGCTTAGTTCCAACTCGAAGTGATATCTGAAGTCTGCACAGCACTGATGACATTTGTACATTGTGATTTGTTATTGTACATTTATTTTTGTTCTTCTGTTTTTATACCCAATGTGCTGTACATATTCTGTGTGTTTTTCTGTTTATGCTGTTCTTAATCATAAAACATCTCAGAGGGCTGACTTTCTGTGATGTTTTCATGGACTTGCTAACCCCAGTTTGTATCCGTTGTCTACGTGGTAGACAGTCTGTGCTGTACATTTCTTGGAGCCTGAATACAACTTAAACCGTGACATAATGCCATTTCTTTAGTGATTTTTCTTAGCCGCATATAATTTCCTGTCATTAACGCGCCAAGTTTCTGTGTAACAACATGCAACCTGATCTCAGATCAGACAAGTGTTACTTGAATCTCAAAATTAGCTCGCAATTCATGATTCATCCGGTATTGATATTGCCACATGCAGTCATAAACATATCTGTTACTGATAACACGATAAGTCATTGTAAAACTATTTTAGTTTTTGAAACATCATGAATCATCCGTTGAACCAGGCTCATTCCTTTGGTCTGACTAGACAGCAGATGTTAGATATAATCAATATGTAACCTTTGTAGGTCAAGGTTTATTGTATATTGATGTCTTTTTTCTTTCTGTGTAGCTTCTTCGAATACAATGTTGATATTTAATCTTGTATCAAATGTTCCCATGTTGTTTTCGTTTGGTTATTTGGCTTTTTGTGTTCCATTTGTGTTCCATTGTGGTTAATAGTCAGTTGCCCCTCCTTCACCTCCAGCCTCCTCCACCTCTTCCCCGTCGTCGTGGTCGTAGCATGTCTGTTTGCGTGCCCTGCTTTTTTTCCACCTCTGCTCTGTCATGCCCTCCCGACCCACCTTCAACTCCTCTTCCAGTCGCATCAGCCCCACTCTCACCCCTGTTGGGGAGGCCAGATGAGGAGACGTTTGCGGGTCGACTTTCCAAAGCACTGGAAAGTGTCCTGCCCCTTCACTCAGCACCGCCCCGTCGTCGTGCCAGTCTCCCAGCAATCTTTGCCAGTCCTGTATGTTTTGGTCTCCCAGTGAACCAGGATTCTCCCTCTGTGTTGGACTTGGGTACAACATGGGTATCTTTGAAAAACACTTATGAAAATAAGAAGACAAAACTAGCTTGTAGAGGGCAAATATATTACAAGTTAATACAATAAAATAGTTTTCAGGAAAGATATTTACATCCCTAAAACAAAAAAAAACTTTGCTGCAGAGTTTAGCTCCAACCCTAATCAAACCTACCTGAACAAGTCAATCGAGGTCTTCAGGATTACTACAAAGTTTCAGGTAGGTGTTGTTTAATCCAGGTTGGATCTGATCTCTGGAGGAAAGTGGATCTCAAGGTCCAGAGTTCAGGACCCCGGCTCTACAATATTAAGTCAAAGTAAGCTGTTCAGGATCTAAAAACGTAGATTTTAAGCCTAACAATCTCTAATTGTTTAGTGTTAACTTTAAAACCATTATTGGAATTAAAAATACAAACTGCAGCTCGTTTTCAGTGTGATAAGGCTCAAGCTGATGTTAGTCCCTTAGGAATGTTAGCATTAAACTAGCGAAAATGGTGTGTTATGAATGATGCAGTTTCACAAATTAGCTCTTATGTAATGTATCAAGTATAAATAGCTTATGTTTTTTTTTCTTGTATGTCAGAAGTTCAGAGTTGCTTTTTTCCCCCCTCTTCACTTGAGCCAAAAAAACTGATTATATCATTGCTCTGGTGGGTTATTAATCTTGAGAATATTAAGGGTTGACCACAAGTAAGTTTTGAGAATATGATGACATTAAAATCCTTTTCAGACACCCATGTTACCCCGGCCCACTCTGCTGGAACCCTGTGCTCACATTAAATGCAGATTGGCAGGAACTGCAATCATTTAAAATGGTTCCTAGTCCCCACATCCTGTGAAGCATCTGTATTTAATTGTAAATCTGTCGCTGTCATGTTTCTACATCTCATTTAGCAATTAAACATTCTCTTAACTTTATTGTTTTGTCATCAAGACATCTTTGCCTGGTAGGATGAATATTATCTGCTGTTTTCACTTGTCTTTTTATTTTTCCTCTCTCTTTTCTTGCTTTGTGAATTTTGTGATGTTGCTTTTTCTACTTCCTCACAAAGATGCTGTATGTTATTGTCACTGCAGCCGCAATCAGTGAGTCAGCCATACGGTGGAGGAGGCTCAGGTCTGGTCGAGCCCCCTCTCTTTTTCCCCACCATCCTGGAACGGCCTGTCTCATTCTCCCCACCGCCATCTTGCTCGCCTAAAGCTTTCAACGTGCAGCGCCGCAAGAGCACCTCCATCCTGGAGGCCCACACGCGTCACTTCCAGCCCACCTACCATCATAGCTGTGGCAGCAGCCTGCACCCGCTTTCTGGCATGGAAGCTCTGGGCCCTGGCTGCGAACCCTCCCTGTTCATGATGCCCAGGATGGCAACTCAAAGATTGGCCGAGCCACTGCACCTACAGCCCCCAGCAGAACCGCCATACGGATATAAAGACATGAGGGCAGAGCAAGAGGAAACTGTGCGCAGACTCAGCCTCAACCAGGCTGCATTAATGGACCAACTGGAAGCCATGGCTTACAGTGGCTACCCTATGACTACACATCAGCTAAGCCACATCAGCTTCCATCAGCAAATGAAGGTGGCTGGTGCAGCGAGCTTGGCCTATGAGACTCAATCACAGCCTGGGCCAGCTTACCTACACCCTCATATCCAGAGCCATATGCACTTAACCCACAGCCCGATCCCACTGCTGCCTTCCATGAATGTGTCTAGCTCTGCCTCTGCACCGCAGCAAACCGCAGCTGCAGATCCAGGCCATCAGCCCCACTCGTTTCCCCATTCCGCACCACCCGTGTTGGCTCACACATCTGAACCGAGCACCACCTTTGATTTCCACATGCACAACCTCCAAGCGGACCCAGCCATGCTGGCGTCTAGACTGTACAGAGCCCGCCGGGGCTCCATGGACCTTAACCTGGAGGAAGCGTCTGGCAGCCAGGGTTTGTGTGGTCGACTGCAGCCCGTTACCGAAGAACTGTATAGCTACGTGAGCCCGGAGCTGCCTCTTCCCCCGGGCAGCCTGCTTCTCCATGGACCTAAAGAACTAAGTCCCGAACCTTCAAGTGATTCCATGACCTCCTCCGATGCTGGGGAGTTCCACTCGCCTCCGCCTCATTCATTGTTCCAACCTCAAGACTGTTCCGCAGCTCAATCCATCCCACAAACGTTGTACTACAAAACAGATGGAGGGAGCAACGTCAGTGAAGGACACCCACCCAGTCAGACGACGTTTCTGTTCATTCCACCTTCTGAATCATCTACCATTCCATCCTCACACATCAGTGCTCTGCACAGCACCTGGGCCCGTCAACCATCCCATCCACCGGACCTCAAATACCACGAGTCTGCCTTGTCTCATCAGGGCACTACCTTGGTACCTAGAAATACTTGTTCTCGTCCACCTTTCCCCAGCACTCCCAGTCTCTCTCTGTTACCTGAATTTTTTTGTCCCGTGGTTGTGGTTTTAACCCTCTCCAGCCATAATTTAGGGCATTAAGCTAAAAATGCATAAATCTGCTTTTTAAATCCCCTTTGTGGAAAGACATTTCAGTATCTTCCATTGGACGGTGTGATTTGTTTTATTTTCATTTCAGATGCACTTTGTAAGTATTATTTTGTGTGTATGTTCATATAAAATTGTTTTATATGATACTTGTGTGTTTGCACAGATATTTTGTAACACTGCATATCTGTAGATGATATACAAATCCTCTTTCAAGTTATTCTAACGATAAAGAACACCATCCAATAGTGGAAATAAAAGGATTTGTTTTGAAGATATGTAAAAAGAGGCTTGAATGCAGGATTTGTATGACCAAATACAGACACATACAGCACAAAGAGGGGGTTTAGACAGGTTTGCTTGTGTCCCAAGGTTCCTTACAAAAAAAAAAAAATGTTCTTTGTCGTATTCTACCTTAACAGCTGCTTTTTAGATCTGCTGCTACATCATAGTTGGCTGGAAATGGTTAAAACGGTTCTTTCATTTCTCTCAATTTTGTCTTCGTCGAGGACACCAGTCGAGAAAAAGCCTCAGTAAAGAACTACCAGCACAAGAACTCAAGATTTGTTGACTACTTTTAGGATGTTACCTTCATACGCTGAAAGGTCACCATTTAACCCTTAGAAGGTTGGCATTATCAGTGTCATCCTGCAGTCTCATTCTCCGCCCCTGTTTCATACACCTTTTCTGCCTCTTTATCTTTTAATATTGCTGTTTTTTTCCTCCTCTTATCTGCCAAGTCTTCTTTATTTCCTGCTGCTCCTTAAACCTCTCACTAATATTGAATAAATTCTTCAGTTTAATGATAAGGTAAGGTGATCTGCGTTTGGAGCAACTATACTTGTCTGTAGAGAAAGAGAGAGAAATTGAAGGACAAGTATAATTGTAGCTTTCTAAGGGTTGCTTCTGTCGAAACCCTCCATGTTGGGGGAGAGTGGTCAAATTGAGAAATGTGAGTGGGTGGGTTTATTTTAGGAGACAACTCCACATGCTTCCCTGAGCTTTTTTTAATTTATATTTTTTATATATATAACATTCACCCATGCTACAGTATCATGTAGATTCATATGCATGAAGCCTACTCACTCCCTGGCTAACACCTGATGTTTGTTGTTTAATCTTGAGATGTCAGAGGCATACACAAAAAGTGAATGGTGATCTGAGTGCATTGCTCACTCAGGAGTGTTCACACTTTGTGTATGAATGGTCAGTATTTGAAAGTCATTGTTGTTTTCGCTGTAGCCACCATCATGTTTTGACTTGTCTTTTTTTCTTTTCATCTCTCCATCACTGCCATATCTCTTTCTCTCTCTCTTTCTCTCTCTCTCTCTCTGTTTCTCGCTCACGTTCTCTCCTGCCCCCATATTCCTCTTCATATTTATAACAGGTGCAGGTCCCGATCCCTCAATCTACAAGTGCCATGTCTCTGGTTTCCGGCAGCACCCCATCAGCCACCTCTGCTTCTCAACAGGTAAGATCAATGGGTATGACCAATCAGAATCATCTTTTCCCCCATTCATTAGCATGAATGCATATCCAGTATAGGCCAAGGCAAATAAACCACTCACTTCCACTCCAAGGCCTTTTTGAGTTGTGTTTTTGTTTGTTTAAATCTCTGGATTCTCTCCTGCGTGTGAAAGCTGTGGACATCAGAAGTGGCTTTATCTTACACTGTTTTGTATTTGTTTCTTATAGTATGGAGGTTACTACGTCCAAGCACTCCCTTCGCAGGTAGAGAAAGAAAAAACAATCCTCTCATTCTATCTTTCTCTTTTTCTCTCTCCCTCTATTCCACATTTCCATGCACTTTACTTTGAAGCTCTTTTGCCTTGCCATCTTACGTTTTGTTATTTCATTATTGCATAATGAGCTATGTGATGTAAAATGCTGTTTTGTTTAAATGAGGCTTGGAAAGGAAGCTTGTCAATGTCTTAAAGTCCCAGATCAAGATTAATATGTCTATATCTAGTTAGGTTGATATAGTTGAGTTGTTCGTTGAAGGTAAGTTATTTAAAAGTGTTACTAAAGGATTGTTCCAGGTTGAGAACTATGATCTGTGACGCGCTAGTGGTGATTGCCACACACCATATTTGTTCTTGAGTTTGTAAAAGCAGAAATCTAAATTTCAGCAATGCAATTACAGTGATGTTACATGGGTCAAGACTTTCTGGAGGTTTCAAAGCAGAAATGTGAAGCTTGTATTTTTTAAGTGCTTATTTTTTTGTGGTGTAAACTGGTATAATTTTGAAAAATACTGTGATATAAATTTTTGGTCACACCGCCCACCACTAGTAAGAATTATTTTCTAGTTTTAACTTTGTATTATGGTATTATGCTCTTTTACAATGTCTTGTCCCATAAACTTGCATGTTAAGGACATTACTGTAAATGAACATGTAAATGTTTTGTGGATGAGCCAAAATTATTAACGGCACATTGGCCTAATAATATGATTTGGTTGGGTACAGACTGCATGGGATCCCAAAATGTTCTCAGTTTACATAGAGACTATGAGCATATCTTAAGAGGTGAGTTAACATTTTGTGTGAAAATGCGTATTCTCTTTTTAGGCTGCTGTTCCACAACAGGTTTCCCTGGGGCAGACATTCCAACCAGGTGTCTCGTTATCCCACCAACAAGTTCCCCAACAGCCACCCAGCACTATGGTTCAGAGCAGCTCCCAGACACAGGTCCAGCCCGGCTCCCAGCCCACACAGGTACAAATAAATGTGACAAGCAAATCAAGCTGCAAGCCAAAAGTGTGTGTGTGTGTGTGTGTATACATATATGTGTGTGTGTGTGTGTATATGGATA
This sequence comes from Carassius auratus, assembly GCF_003368295.1. Classification (NCBI taxonomy): domain Eukaryota; kingdom Metazoa; phylum Chordata; class Actinopteri; order Cypriniformes; family Cyprinidae; genus Carassius; species Carassius auratus. Next base: position 7,806,192 of record NC_039271.1, on the reverse strand, counting down.
TATATGCATGTATATGTATATAATATATAATATATGTATACAATAAAATAATAATTTAAGTATTAATGTTAAAGATATTTTCAGAATTTATTATACACATTGTGTTACAACTGAAAAATGTAGTTCGTTTGCCTCGACTGTGCTTGATTGATGTATTCTGGCATGTTTCTGCCTGTATGTTGCATGGTTGACAGTTGTGTGGTAATGAGATCAGTCTCTCTGTTCGGTTCCCAATGTTTAGTGCAGAGCAGTTGTTCCCCCTTTAGCTGAAAGTGCAGGTACACTGGCACAAAAATGTGATTTATCACATGTGGGATCTGTCAGAGATAAATAAATTAAGTGTAGGATATGTGTTTGATGCGGTGTTGGATTTGGATTTTATTTTGTGTGTTGTTGACAGTGACAACATTTATAGGCACTTGGAAAGATGCCCCTCCTAAATTAATCTAAGCGTTTGGCACTTAAATTGGAGGTTATTTTCCATGCGTGTTTTGCTTGTGGTTGTTGTGATCCTCCTTTCTCCCCGCGGCATGCTATCTCCGTCATGTGATTGTTTTCCTTCGGTTTTTGAAGACATCAGTCCTTTTGCACATAAACTGGCCTTGCCATCTCCATCTCCCTCAGTCGGTGCTTGCAGACGTATTTCCCTCCTTCCCTTCATCTTTCCAACCACTGATCTGATCCAGCTACCACTCTCGTACTTCCCCATAGTTACTCTGCGTGCCAACTATAGCAGTTGCCCCGTTTCTGCAGCAACCTGTGCCTGAAACGCTGATGTACCCGGCAGCCGTGCCTGTGCCAGCCACATCCCCGTCAGCGCTGCCGCCTCATCTACCACAATTGGTACCGCCTCTAGTGACACCTGTGCCAACCATCCATGTGGTCACAGTCCCCTCCCCAACCGAACAGCCATGTTTGCCAGCAGACAGCCCAGCGCAGGTACCTGGAACGGACCGAACGGGCCCCAAAGACATCAGTGCGGTGCAGTTTTTGTTTGCTTTATAGGGCAAAACTCATGTCATGGTCATTTTTATCTCTGTTTGTTTGGGAAGCATAACTGCTTAGCTGTCCTTACACAGTGTATTTTCTGTTCTTTGCTGTGAAATTAGAATTGTATTTAAATTTTTTTACACTCAGGCTTTGCCTGAAGCAGTTGTACTTTTATTTAGATGTGCATTTTGTTATTTTGTCGTCTTTGATCTGATCGTTAGCATCTCTTTCTATTATTAATTCTTTTGTTTTTGTCGTTTGGTTTTCTAGACATCTCATAGCGTCTCTCAGAATTTGATGACAGAGCTGTCACAACTCCAAACTCCTGCTGTGGAGAGGTAAGAATCACCATTTTAGCAGATCCACAATGCATGGCAGTTTATTAGTAGGTGAAAAATAACAGACACCGTGGATGCAGAATGCTGTGCTAAAGCCGTAATGTGTTTTCATGTCTTTTTTTTTTTTCCATTAGCTGTCATTCTGATGTGGCATCTGGGCTCAGCGATGGTAATGAGGGTGCAACGGGTGGCAGGCATGAGGGTCGTTCTGCCAAACGGCACCAGCGCAGATCAGTGCGCAGCCGTTCACGCAATGAAAAAACCTCTAAGGCCAAGCTCAATGTGCTTAATGTACGTCCAACTCATTGGCCTTTTCCTCTATTGTTTTTTTTTTTTTTTGTCATTTTTGATGGTGGTGGAAAAACAAGACATGCAACAAAACATCTCTGTTGTTTCAGATCTCCAGCATGGGCGATAGAGTTGCGGAGTGTCAATTAGAAACACACAACAGAAAAATGGTTACTTTCAAGTTTGATCTCGATGGCGATAACCCAGAGGAAATTGCACAGATAATGGTAACTTGAAACACCACCCGTGTTTTTTAATGCTTATCAGATAAGCTCAATTAACCTGTGATTTCTTTTGATCTTTGTCTATGTGACAAAAAGCTGATGTTGCATAAAATAACATTCTGTGTCCCGAATACACTTTGAAGTGCCAAAACTCATTAAGACGAGGTATCGTTTCCTTCATGTCATGTCTTAGGTACAAAGTGAATTCATTCTAGAGAGCGAGCGCGAGTCCTTCATCGAGCAGATTCGAGAGGTCATAGAAACAGCAGATGAGAAAGGTGTGGAGAGAGAGCGCACCCAGGTATGTACCTTCTATGTTCTCAGTTTTATATTGAATTGATTCTTGGGAACAACACAGTTAACAATGTCTCACCAATGAATCCAGTCAGCCAGTGATCACGAGCAGCATGTGCCCACCACATCTGCGCCTCTTGAGCAAGGTAGAGCTTACAATCTCAGCATGTAAAACAAATTAGCATTCCCTTTAAATGATGCATTAGGATTGAAGTCTTTTCTCCTCCTCCCAGGTGTGCCTCCTAGTTCAGCTACCCTGGTGGTCCACTCGGCAGGCCGCAGGTTTATCGTGAGTCCAGTGCCTGAATCCAGACTGAGGGAACAGTTCTTTATCTCACCCCAACCCACAAATAAAGAGCCTTCACCCTGTGAGTGTACTATGTGAAATAATGTTTTAGATAGGTTAGACAATACATTTTTGCATTTAGCAGACACTATTGAACACCTAAATTTGGAAGTAAGCTTGAGAAGGGCTTGCAGAAATGCAGAGAGGACTTTTGCAACCGCATAATCATTTCTGTCTGGAATTTTGCTTCTTTATCAGCTGTGTCAGTTCCACTGCCTGCCTTGGGGCTTTCTATGTCGGCGTCTGCAGTCAGTCTACAGCAGGCGTTCTCTGAATTGCATCAAGGCCGGTTTGACCCAGGCCCCAGCACTGCGCCACCTATGCTCCATGTCTCCATGCCCCCTCTGCTTCCCGCCGCAGCACCCTTGCCCTCTAGCGCCGCCCCGGTGGTCCCTCCCCCAGTGTCTTCTGAAGTGACCTCTGTCTCCATAAACCCTTCAGGGTCTTCGTCACCTCCTCCTACCCTTCCTGCCTCTGCCATGCCCTCCCCCCCAGCCCATTCGCAACTCCCTCCAACTCAAAATCAGGCTGTACCTACTGTCTTCAGTGTTATTTCCACCACTTCCTCTCTGCCAATGCCAGCTGTGCCTGCCGCCACATCCTTCCCCCAAACCTCAGTCCCCATTCCTGTACCTGCCTGTACTGCTGCCCTGCCAGCTCACACCGCGACTCCTATGGGATCTGTTTCTGGTGGCAGTAGTGAACAGCCGCCCATCCCCTCTGCTTCAGCTCAGCTCACACCACCAGTCATCCCCACCACACCCATCCAGACGCCACAGCTCACACCATCCACCACCGCGGTTATTCCCACCTCACCTGCTCAGTCACAAGTGCCCACCCTCCAACCGGTTACCACCAATACACCAGTCGTGCAGCCCACACCTATGCACAGCCAACCTCAAACCTCTACCGTGCCCAATCAGAGCCACGCACATTGTGTAGATTGTGACAGCGATCCACAGGGAAAGGGCGTTGATGACATTCAGGCTCTGGATAAAAAACTGCGCTCGCTTTTCATGGACCTAGGCTCTGGTCTACCCTCTGCCCAGTCTGATGTCACATCTGACCCCTTGGCAGCTTCAAGCATCCCTGGCTCCTCCTCTCCAACTGCCTGTGCCACCCCTAGCAGCACCCCTCTCCCTCCCTCTAGTTTACCCCTGAACTCCCCTGGTCAGCCCACAGGCTCTCCCATGACCTCCATGGGTAATGCCTCCACCCCGGTCGGCTACAATCAGACAACTCCATCCAAAGCGCCGTTATCAAGATTACCGGTGAGTGACTGGTTGATCATGTATAGGTCATGTCACAAAATCAAAGAATATTTTTATTTTATAAAAAAAAAAAAAAAAAAGGTAGTAAGTATACAGTGTAATGTGTGTATATTGCAATGCAATAGTGTAAATCTGAGGCATGATTGTCATGAAAATAATGTCAGGATGCAAATAAGTTTGACATCATTGTGCCAGTTTAAGCAAACATTTTTCTCGTCTTTAACATCACATTTTAACCTCCCTCTCTCAAACCTCTAACAATATAAAAACCTGTGTGAATTTCTTTTTTTTTTTGCTAATTTCTGCTTGGCTCTTAAGTTTCATGACGAAATGCATGATATTAGTAATGGTACATGAATACCAAACTTACACTTTTCTACAATATTATAATAAAGTTCTTGTCACATTTTGAGTTTAGCTTTGACCATAACTCTCAGTCTTATGCTGCATGTAGCCTCTGTCAGCTCTCGTTCTTTACAATGCTTTAGTTTCTCCTCCATCTTCATTCACTAGGTGTTGCCTGTCAGCCCAGATCAGGCTGGCACACCGCCCACAGAGCACCTACCACCCTTCCCAGGACCTTGTTTAACTCAGGTGCCCTTTTCTCTCTCTCTCTCTCTCTCTCTCTCTCTCTGTTTTTATATAGTTACATTCTTGTAAAACATTAGAGCATGAGTAAAGATTTGGAATCACATAAGAATCAAACCTCTGCATGTCGTAGCTTTCCTTTGAGGCCAGTTAGGAGCATGACCTGTGACACTCATTAACTCTGACTCGCTGCTCTTTCTCTTTTTCTCTGCCTTTGGTGAGTGGAGAACAGAAAAGATGTGATTTCAGAAAACAACATCACACATGAACCATTTTCAGTGTTTTGTCTTATGTTCTGGTATCAGGACTGTAATAAAACTCATTTGTTAATAATATGATAGTTTTTACATTTTTACAAAAGTTGCCTACTGCAGCTTTAAAACCAAGGAATGATTAAACAGCTTTTCTGTTCCCTTGTGAGATTTTAAAGAGCTGGTTTATAAATTCAGTCATACTAGTTTAGATAGATTATATATAATATTTGCCTTTTTTTTTGAGATTTCAATTCTGACTCTTTGACTTCCCCTTTTTGAGTGTAGTTTTTCTCCCCTAAAACATCAGTGGTTTGTCATCATCTTTAAGCATGTTGTGGGTCAATTCTCAGCTAATCAAAGTCATTTAGATGTTATGTAATGGTGATAATTGTAATTATGTAATTAAGATGTTAGATGTATTCTCCAAATTGAACTCGGCTTGAATTCATACTCAAGAGAAAATCCTTCCTTCTGCTTAAGGCGATTCGTACTAAATGCAAGAGACTTTCTCTGATCCCATAGATTTAATGTGATATTTTTCATCAATCTCTTGTGAATAGAAAATTTACTGTGATATCACTCAGCCAACCTGTACCAAACATTTCAAGAACCGCAGTGCATGGACCAATAAAAGGATTTGCTCTCCATCTCACAAATATGTAGTGGAACATGAAAGGAAGCCTCGGCTTGAATTAAAAGCATTTAGTTCTTCCAGGCAGTGGTCATCTGACCCTTTACTTACTGTAAGAGATCATCTCATGCAGAAATTAATTAGATACATGGTTCCCCTGCTGTATTTGTGTGCACTTGCCATGAGTAATAAGTGTACGACTCTGCATGTGTTTGTTTCTTGGGGCTAAGTGAACTCGACTCATTGCCGAAATTGATTATTTAGTCCCAGCAGCCCCTGGAGGATCTGGATGCCCAGCTGAGACGGGCGCTGAGTCCAGAGACCGTCCCAGTCAGCAGTGTCATGAACCAGGTACACGCACACTGACAGGAGTCTGGGCAAAAAAAACACCAGCACATGTGGAAGTGCTGGAACTGTCTGATTTGATTTATCGCAGTTAACGATTCAACACAATCTACTGGAACTTTCCATAAACAAAGAGCAGATAAAAGAAATGGTTCTCGAATCAAACTAGCTTCTCTGAATTATCGAGCTATACATCACTTTTTAAAATCTGTATGCATTATAATTGTCCGATTTACGATAATATATAATATTTATAATATTTTTATTACAAATTTTATATATATATATATATATATATATATATATATATATATATATATATATATATATATATATATATACAAATGATTATTTTTGTATTATTTTACATTTTTTATTTAAATTATTTCCTTTTTTTATTTGCACATTATCTACAGGTATATGTCTGTAATCTTATTTTCATCCTTTTTCGTCCCTGTAGTCGTCTCTCACTGGGATCCCATCTGGAGGACAGCCAGGTATGTGCTGCCAATTTTACTTTAAACGATGGGTTGCTAAAAACTTGAGCCTGTTCTCATATTACATGAACTCATTATCAGCTCTGCTTATTAATCATAATTCTCTCACAGGTTCGTTTTCTGTGGATGATGAGTCCGCAGCTGCACCTGCAGCCAGAGGATACATCCTGGGACGATTCCAGGTAGCTTGCATTCGCATTGCAAAGACAGGAATAGGATGTTCAGTGTTTCAGTATGACTCCAGGTGGCAATCTTGATCTCTCTTTTGTTCAGGTGTCAGCGGCTCCTGATGAGAACGCCTTGCAGGCTCCTACCACCTCCCATGACTCATCCTCCACATCTTCTTCCTCCACCACCTCCTCCTGTTCATCATCCTCCTCTAGTCTCTCTAGCCCTGAGAACACCCTACACCGAACCTCCTCTCCACTTAGAGAAATGAAAGTAGATGAGGTTGATGGCCTCCCTGCTCTCCCCAATCAGACGACAACCCATCCCCAGCCCACCACCATTGGCCGTTTCCAGGTAACCACCAAGACGGACACAAAGGTGGGGCGTTTCTCAGTGAGCAGATCACAGGACGAGGCTCTTGTGGCTAGCTTCCAAACCCCAGAACTCCAGCCAACACCTCCAGCCCATCCAGCTGTTGGAAACGGTCCAAGTCCCGGGACCCTCAACAACTCGGTCAGCTCCTACTTCAGCAGCGACAATGACTCAGAGTTGGAAGATGAAGACTTTAAGAAAGAAGTCAGCAGGTTGAGGGAGAAGTATGTTTGTTTTTGATTAAGATATTGTAACAGGTGTTGGGACAGAGTAACATGTTAAAGATATGTGGAGTAATCATAACTTCCTTACTGTCCTCCTAGGCACATGATGGAGAGTCAGGCTCTGTACACCAGGCAGAAGGCAGAGATTGAAGCACTGTTCACTCGTTTGGGCAAAGCACCTCCCGCTATGGTCAACCCTCCTGTTGTAAACCCAGCCGGCCGCAGACGACGTCCCACTAAGAGTAAAAGCAGCAAATCTAGCCGCAGTAGCTCACAGGGCAGCAAGAGTCCTGTACTGCCAGGTATTCACTTGTTCTGCTTTGTCTTTTTGTGCAAATCAGGGGTTGGTTTTAAAAAACGTTCTTAAAAATGATATTCCTCTTAACTGGTGTTTTCTTCTTATTTTCTATTTTAAGAGTGAAGTTAAGAAAAGTTTTTGGGATTACAGAATATTTCTTAAAAATCTTCAATGGATAAAACTTAAAAAAAAGGAAAAAAAATCAGTAAAATAATTTTGTTTTCTCCAAGTTTCTTGAAGTGTACTATTCCTTCAAGAATTTTTCAAGAACTGCATTTATGAAATTTCTTAACTTCACTTTTAAGAAGATTTTGTGCCTTCAGTCCCTGCAACTTCAAATCTTTGTCTGTGTCCCGGCTCTGATCAGCGCTTCTGTATGTATGTGTTTTTGTCTGTGGTCTTACAGCAACCAGCACTTTATCCACGCAGAGTGCTCCCTCCATGTATCCGCCTCCGCAGGCCTTCCTGGCCCCTGGGGGGATGATAGATGGGGGGAGCAGCCCTCTGCTTCAGTCCTTCAAACCCTCCCCTTCTAGTGAGAACCTCTGCTCCGCTTACACCAGTGACGCCACGCTCTCTGCGCCCAGTTTGTGTGTCACCTCGCAAGGTAAAAATAAAGAAACCTAACACATCACAGCCTGAAGCTTGACCCTGTGTCTTGTTTTGTTTTTTGAAACACAAAGTAACAACGATAAATGGAGATTAGGGGTGGGCAATAAGCAGAAAACAAAACATTCTCACAATTTGGTCTATAACAAGATCACGGTGTCCATAATTTAATGTTAATTGCAAAGTAAAACTTTTAACCATATTTTAACCACTGAAATAAAATCTTAAACTGGATCTTAAAGCTGCAGTAGGTAACTTTTGTAAATATATATTTTTTACATATTTATTAAACCTGTCATTATGTCCTGATAGTAGAATATGAGACAGATAATCTGTGAAAAAAAATCAAGCTCCTCTGGCTCCTCCCAGTGGTCCTATTGCCATTTGCAGTTACGGACCGCTCCCGGTAAAAACTCAACCAATCAGAGCTGTGGTCCGTAACTTTGTTTGTGTTCAAAATGTAGAAAAATGTATATAATAAGTGAGTACACCATGAATCCATTTTCCAAACCGTGTTTTTAGCTTGTCCAGAATCACTAGGGTGCACCTATAATAAGTGTTTATATTCGGACTATTTTAGATTGCTTCGGGGGTACCGCGGCGGAGTAACCCAGTACCTTTGTGATTCTTCATGGACATAAATCGAGAGAAGTAGTTCCGGCTACAATGTTCTTCTGCAAGACGCAAGCAGTTCTGTTTATTAACCGCTAGAGCGTCAAAAGTTACCGACAGCAGCTTTAACTTGAATGTAATAATTTGTATAAAATAAATCCAAACTTTATCGACAAAATTATAATTTATAAGTTTTTTTATTTATTTATTTCTCTTTAGTTTAAAATGGTAAGCATTTGCTTATTTTGAAATTAAGGACAACTGTTGATGCTTCACCTTCTTTGCAAATTTATGCATTTGTGACTAATTTCAATCTGTATATTGCCCACTCCTTAATAACATACTGAATCATGTTCACACAGCAGCAGAGTGCGGTTGTCAATCCTGTATTTGAGTCGTTAATACGGTTACGTTCACACCTGTGCATTTTCAGGAGTCTCAACCGCAGTGTATCTATCGTGTGTTGCATGTTTTCATGTGTGGTTTGGGTAACTAACAGTGATGGAGAATAAGAGCTGTGTGTCAGGTTTTAGATCCTGTCTCTGCTCCCGTCAAGTTCTGTGTTCTGCGCACATTTAATATAAATATAAAAGCAGCTGTCGGTTAATGAAGATTTGAGCTCTAGGTCATCTGTCAATTGGACTCTTGCAATGTCAAAAACTGATAGGACTTTTCAGTTTAATAGACGTCGCCATGATCTTGGATATGACTTTGGTCACTGGCTAAATACTGATAATGAATACGGGCTTGACTGCTGTTGCACGTTTATACAGACACAGTATTCAAGTGGTTGTTAATCCCAAAAATAGTTTTGTTTTTTTTTCTCCTAATTTTTGGATGTTTTAGTCACATAAACCAGCTGTGGCTGATGTCTTGTGAGTCTTGCACATTTGGGGAGACAACTTCAGGATGACATAGTGGGAAGAAACTTTAGTCCAGCAGTCATTCAAATGTTATTTTCCGCTCTGATGTTCTTATGGTTTTTGAGGTGGTTCGTATCGGCCCTGTTTGTGGTAGTGCAGGTGAATCGACTCTGAACATAGGAATATTTGCTTTGCACGCTTTGGTTTGGATGAAGCTGCAGAGCTGATGCTTGTGCTTCCAGGGCCCTTTTCCTCCTCTTCTTTTCTGTACAGCTCGACGCTCACCCACCCAGGGCCACTCCTCCCCTCCTTCACCTCCTTCACTCTCTCTATCTGTCAGGAATTCATGGCTTAATGACCTCTGTTACCATTCTCACTGTGTATTTGTATGTTTCCTTTCTCTCTCTCTGCTATCTGCTCCATCTCTCTCTCTCTCACTTTCTCTTCCTCTGTTCCATCTCTCTCTTTCTCTTTCCCTCTTTTTGTACCACAGGCTGTGTAAAGTTCAGCTGTGGGTCGGAGAGAGTGACCTTCAAACCAGGTGGCAGGAGGACGCGTTTTCTGAGTACGCCCTGCTTGGCTCTTTGTGTGTAACGCTTTTTTTTTTCTCTTTCATATAATGTCATGTGATTAGTTCTTGAATCTGCCAAGCCTTCTGATTGGCTGATCATCTCAGACATTGTGTCATGAATTTTAAAAACAACTTGTGCCCATTGCTTAATGGATATCGTTCCTATCCCATAATGCACTAGTGTAGCCTATGAGGTCCATTAATTATTTTAATTCAGCTGTGTTCACAATTGACACTTGTCATGTCATTTGTAATTCATTTTATTAGTTTTAATATTTTCCCTCATATTTGCTTCAGCTTGGTTTAAAATATTAACAGAATGTCAAAATTGCTAAAGATTATTACTAATACCGGTAATTAAAAAGATGAATAACATGCTGCATTTTACAGCGTCCCAAGCAATATGGCTTGCATTTAGGAAAGCAGGAAAATGTACATCACTTTCACAATGAGATCTTTTTATGGCTGAATGCCATAAATTAGTTTGTTAAATTATTGTAATTATTAGTGGTCCATATTCTGGTAACACTGCAATTTAAGCTTGTAAATCATTACTTAATAAAAATGTATCATGTATATTAATAATAAACATTATTAATATAGGTAAATATAATTACAGCATATGCTAAAATAATAATTTCAAGTTGTATGAATCAGTATTAGAATTTACAGTGAAGAGTAGCAGAGTATTATATATATTACTAATTACTAATTAACATGAGCCTAGATTAATAAATTGTTTAATAGTGTATTTTCTTAGTTTTCATTTTAATTATTTTTAATAATTGTATGTGGTCTTTTTTATTATTTGTAATTATTTAATATTTAATTTATAGTTATATTGTGATGTATATTGTGATCTCTTTTTTTAGTGTTTGTTTTTAAGCTTAATATTGTTATATCAATTTAATATTTAAGTTTTATGTATTATTTTGTAACTTTTTTCAATTATCAAAAATTGACGATTTTTAATAGTTTTAGTTTAAGATTTTTAGTTTGTTCGTTCATGATAATGCAAAAATAAATGACTTTATTGTAAATATAGTATTATCATATAATGTTTTTGCAGTATTGATTGGCTGTTCCTTCTCTTATACATGCAGTGTGAACCTGCAATTTATTGTTCTGATTTCCTCATATTATTTACGTAGTCATTTCTACACATTTTTATAAAATGAATCTCTTGAAAGGAGTGAACTGAAAACACCTGACACAGTGACTAATATTTCTCCGAACTAGGCAAGTCACTGCATCGATCTTAAATCTGATGTGTTTTTCCTTAGTCCTTCTTTGTTTTATAATAATAAAAACAAGATTTCACGTCCCTCAGTGCAGATACAGTACTTTCACACATCATCTCACATTTTTTTAGCTGCCCTCACAATGTTCATACAAATGATCCCTGGCTTTGGCCACAGACTTCACTGAGTATCAGCAGCCATCAGGGCTTGACTTCAGGTTTTCGACAAGCATTTTCTGATACACTCCCATAATGCACTGTGTTGGACGTGGAGTTACTGTAACACTGATTCTCTCCAATCCCACCGTTCTCTCCATGCTTCAGGGAAGATGATGAAAAAAGTGTGCCCCTGCAACCAACTTTGTAGTAATTATCTCTCTTTTTTTAACATCCTTCCCTCTCTTTCCTGTCGTCTCCTCTCGCTTCATGTCCTGTGGCCTGTTGAAACTGGTTTTCTCGCTAAGCTCTCAGGCTGACTTGAGCATTCTTTCCTGTGATGACCCATTCATGTGTTTATAAGTGTGGCACGTCACGTATGTTTTCACTCTCAAATTAAACTCACACATAAACACTGTCCTAAATTTGAATCCGAACCAGAAATCACTCTAGATAAACGCCTCGCCATGCAACGATGCGACACTGACTAATGCACTCTAAATGGACTCATCCCATTATGCACAAGCCAATTTGAAGCCCCAGACTCCCTTCTGCACTCTTCTTTTATCCCCTTAAGACTCATCCTGCTTAACTGCACATCGACCTCATCCTGTTTGGATGGAGTTTCTCACCAATTACAAGGCTCTAATGAGACCTGGCTGATTTCCCCTTCGCTGTGCACAAGGCGTAATCACTATCCAATGCACAAATCACCATACTGAGAGAATACAGCTCACATTTAGCACACAGAACGGTAGGTTTTCACAGACAGGACAGTGAATGGAAGTCAATGAAAGTTAATGCTGAAGTCAAGCTGTGTGGAATCTCCACCTCTCCCTTACCCTTTATCCACCAGGTGGTGCTAGTGCTTGGCTGGTGAAACATTTTTATTTATTTTTTGCCAAATCTATATTCAGATTTTATGAATATTGCAACATAAACAATATGTAATGATTTAAAGAAGTATCTTATGCTCATCCAGGCTGCATATATTTGATTAGAAGTACAGTATTATTGTGAAACATTATTACAACTTTTTCTATTTGAATCTATTTTATTCCTGTGATCAAAGCTGAAATGTCAGCATCATTACTCCAAGTCTAATATGCTGATTTGCTGCAGAATAATAATTTCTTCTTACAATATTGAAAATAGTTGTTCTGCTTAATATTTTTGTGAAACACTGAAAATAGTTTCAGATTATTTGATTAATAGAAAGTTCAAAAGAACAGCATTTACTTGTAAAAATCTTAAACTATTTTGATCAGTTTAATGTAACATATATATATATATATATATATATTTCTCTAAAAAACTAAATAAATAATAGTTTCTGGACACATTACTTTTAGATTTATGATAAAATGTAATTAGAATTAAATTTAAATTAACATTTAGTTCAGTACAAATTCTACTGTAATGCATAAATACTTAAATTAGTCTAATTCAAAATATAGTTGATGTTTTTTTACACATTATAATATTGACAATAAGACTTTTTACATTACAGTCCTCAAAATTGAGAAGGTGTTGGCTTAATTTTTATTCAAATAAAGCACAAAAAAATAGAACAGAATTTAAATTAGAAGTCTTTTGTAACATAAAAATTGAAATTGTCACTTTTGATCAATTTTATCTATCTGTAAACCACTACATGTTAAACCAATGGAAACGTATAAAACCAGGCCAGCATGGTGGAAAAGGAGTAGTTTTCTTTCAAAGCATGGCTTGCTCTGGACTACATTGGCCAGATTTCCTTTTGGTGCTTCAGTCTTGGCGCAGTGTGTCGTTTTTATGTTGCTGCTTTCTGGAGGGGCTTTGTTTACTATCCTAACAGGTCTTATCTGTGTCGCCGGATGATATTTGTGCCATTTGTTTTTAACTGTGTAACTGTTTTCCTCCATCAGCTTTATTTTTGATTTACAGTATATTTTTCAAGTGCATCAGCTCTTTGTTCCTCGACACATATATGTTAATAAATAAATGACCGATCAGCTTATGTCGGTGCATGTTTAAAGAAAATTATCTCTTAGTCATGACAGTGATGCGTCTTATGGAGGAGCTGAGGCATTTCCACTAATTTTGCTAATTTTTCGTCTTGCTTCACATTAACTGCTCCGTTAAAAAGAATATTTTCTCATACTTCCTGCTGATATTAATGTGCTATCAAGATTTTTAGCTAAAGGTACTAATCAACTATCTAATTACACTTCTAAATAGTAAAAAGGTTTCATATTGTTAGCCTCCATGAATTTTGAGACATTGCAGTTCTATTTAATCTAATACTGGAGCTCATGGTAAATCCATTTCCAATTCACCACCCTTTTGCTCCCTCTTTTGTTGCAATAAAACCAGGCATGATAATGAAGCCCAGGCAGATGTGAAGCACTAGAGCACCAGACATGGTGTTTTAATACTGTCTTCATGACCTGTTTTGCAGACTGGAGCCAGAGTGATAAAAGCCTCACTTTAGCATCAGAGCAGATGCCCAGGTGCTCGATAGCGCCTCACTGCCATGACTTTTTTTGTGTTATACCCATATCATTATATTATACAGTTGTGCTCTAAAGTTTACATACCCTTTATGTTATCTGTGATATGTTTTGCATTTATTCAAATGGAGATAAAAAAGGCATTTTTTTTTTTTTTAGTATTGTCCTGAAGATCCCGCATAACAGATATTTTAATATAATCACAAATCAGAAAATAACAGCTAAATTGGAATAATTGTTCATTTTCAAACAGTTTAGTTCTCAATATATTGCTCTGAGTATTTTAAAAAACTTGCTTTTACTGACAGAAGCTCTATTTATTTAGCTTTTGATGATTTAACTATTTATTTCCAGGTTAAATTTTTATTTTGAATTTAAATATCATACTTTTGATTCTCACGTGTCATGTAAAATCTTTTTTAAATATAAAAAAAATCAGAATCAAGTCAAACCTGGCAGAACTAAAAAGGAAAACAAATGTAAATCAAACATTTTGCAGATCATATAAGGTGTATGTAATCTAAGGTGAGAAACTGTGTATGAAAATATAGACACATTAATATAGTCTGTGTGGCTTCAGATTGTATCCGCTGTTTCAGTGTGACTTGTTTTGGATTGACTTCCCTTTTACGATCATTTTCTCTCTTCCTCTCTTTCTCTTCACTCAGGGACGAGCAGCACCAACACGGTGGCAGGAAATGGTCAGAATCAAAACCAGCCGCCCATCTCTCAGTCCCAGAGCTGCAAGGGCATGTTCACAGACGAGCTGCACAAATTGGTGGACAACTGGGCCAGGGACGCTATGACCCTGTCGCAGAGCAAGAGAGGCTCCAAACACCAACAACAAGTGGCTCCTCAGGGCCACAGCTACGAAGTAAGACTTTGTTCTGGAGAAAATCACAACTTTTAAACAAGGTCCACTTTCCTGCAGAGTTTAGCTCTTGATCCTAATCAAACACATCTGAACAAGCTAATCAAGGTCTACTAGAAGGTTACAAGGCAGGAGATCCTTGAGAATCCTTGCTCTAAATAAACGTTTTTCCTTTTTTACTCTTCTCAGATGGTTCCTCCTCCCAATATGGGTCGTAAGTACTCCGCTCCAGGCCAGCTGTGCCCAAGCATCGCTTCAACTCTGAGCAACCACCCGCCCATGCCCAACACTCCCGCTACCTCTCTGGGGGCCCTGAAGGGCTCCTTGTGTCCCACGCCGCAGTACGGTTACCCCTCTGCACCTTACAGTGCCCAGTGGGCTGGTTTGGCCACGCACACCCAGGCCGGTCTGCTGGCCACCTCGCAACCCCTGGGACAGTACCCCCAGGTCCCCACCCCTTTACAGACGTTCCACATCAGCACTTTGCAAAAGTCAGTCAGCCACCCGGGTGGACCCAACCTGAAGACCACATAGGGCAGGGCCTAGCCATGCCAGGCCTAAAAACTCTCAAATTGGGGGAAGGAAGGGGGACGGACTGGGCAAGTGTTTGATTGCATTGCAGAGATTCTGTCACAAGAGTTTCCTTTGGGATGGATGAGGAAGAAGATGCCATGAATGCTCACAGATACGCCACAGGGATGATGCAAAGGATAAGAGAAGATGTGTGCAATGTTACATGGCCAAAGAAGGTGTGACCATTTTTATTAAGATGTGTAGTGATGGCATCCTTCACCACCCAGACCCGAACATTTGTCAAGGGGTTCGAGATTTGCTGAGCTTAAAATGGAATCGATGCCACTGGCGTCCATCTGTATGTCCTCCTGATAAATTCATACATCAAGCATGTCAACAAACAGAGGTCGGGTGGGTGACGGTGAGCAGCGAAGAGTCAAACCTAGTGTCCTTGTTCCCCTCTTGCCCTAAACCCTCTGCTGCAATGCCATGGAATAATGCAATAATTACAATGGTAGAAAAAAAGCCCATTTTAAAACACAGGACGTGGCCTTTATTAGATACTGACAGAATCCATGTAAAGATTTCCTTTGTTTTTAAATTGGGTTATGAGGGTTTTGATTTCATTCATTTGGTTGGTTGGTTGGTTAGTTGGTTTTTCTTCCCTATGCCCTTCAAGTCGGCCCTGTGTAGCAGAATGGTAGGAACTTTTTTTTTTTTTGTCACGTTCAGAGGCCTTTCAGCTGCCCCCTGAGGTTTGTACTACAAAGCTTCTACAAGCATCCCATCAAGCTCGTTCACATTCTTACCGTCCTCTTCCGGTTTTTGTCATCAGGCCACATCACAAGGTGCCGTGTAAAAATCAGTTAGATTGGGGTTTGGATACGAAACTGTGGGGGTCACAGGATTTGTGTCCTTGGAGACCCGCGAAGCTTTAAATCTATGGTTAATTATCAGCTTTTTTTGATCATGGCAGCATTAGGGGCCTCTTACGATAGTTTGATCAAGACATTCAAAAAAGTATGTTCTGTATGGACCTGTATTTACTCATCAGTTATTGATGTTGAAACACTGTGATTATTACAAATGTTGTTGGACAACATTAGATAAGAAAAGTAGACAAAAAAACAACAACAAAAAAAAAAACATGACATTTTTGAGGGGTTTGGATATTAGCGTTTCATGAGATGTAAGGCTAGCTATTTCATTATTCACATCGTATTGGAGACACTTTAACCCTTTTTCCCCGTTTGTACTTTCTTTATATCATTAGATAAATGTGAATGTAAAATGGATTCAATTAATGTACTTGAAGAAACAAATCTTTCCCTGCACCCAGTGAGCTGTCTGAAGATTCTAGTGCCTTGCGTTATTTTTGTGTTTTTGTTTTTTGGGGTTGGAGTTTGATATGTAAGGCAGCGGAGATTCTCAAGCGTTGCACTTGGTTGGAGTGCTGGACTTGGACTTCACCGAGGGTGAACATTAGCATATTGCAAAAATGAAGTGCTGTTTTAGATTAAACCATTTTAGATACTTCATCAGTCTACGTTAGTGTGCAAGTCTAAGTGTGTCTGTCATCAGTGCACCCTTTCTAGAGTAGACGAGTCATTTAAAATGCTATCGGCAACCAGTCTTTGTTTTCCAGATGGATTCTCAAAAGGTGTGAATGGTTCTTGTGAAGGTGAAGGATTGGCTCAGATATAGAAACGCAGGACATGGAAAGTTAGTACGCAGGGGATATAGTATGTTGTAAATATTTCAAAAACCACCAATAGCTTAGATGGTTTTCCAGCACTGCGTACTCGGTTTTGACACCATCCAGTGTCAAACCCTCTCCGGTGTGCGTGGAGAGACACATTTTAGCAACAGATGTGATGGAAAGTGTGACTTCAATGAGTCAGAAAAGGACCAGGAAGGTGGGAAAAAACAGTTACAGACACAAGAATGCCACTCTCTGCCAAAACAGCACTGTTGTAGACTAACTCTCACTGGTTTCTCATCAATCCACTTCTTTTGAGCTCCCACTGCCCATGTAAGTTCTCAAGTCACTGTACTGGCCTTTGGTTTTATGGCAGATCAGTAGCTTCATTTTAGAGGATCTCAACTCTGTAAAACTGTAAATGCTTTGGTTTATTAAAAATACTAGACCTGCAGTGTCAAACTGACTTTAATGACAGTGCTGATCCACCAGAAACAAATGTACAGATCCTTAGAGCATTTTATTTGGGGTACAAAAACGTAGTGGAGATGCTCTCAAATTAACTACTGAAAGGACATAGATTACAACTCGTTACATACTGCTTAGTGTGCCGTCTGCTTGAAACGTCTGGTACAGGAGCTTCACTTTAGGTCAACTGTACAGTTTAGATTCTCATGGACTCTTAAAATGTGATCATTTTACCTTTATCTCTTGCTTTGTACACAATGCTTTATTTGTAGACAGCTCGTTTTTATCCACTTTACGTCGTTTGGTTTGTACAAACTGTGAACACATCAGAAGGTCTTTAACAAAGAGGTCCAACCTGCTCAGTGTTCAGACTAATAAATCTGTGTAATGCTACCTTCTGAATGCCATGTCCCTGTTCCAGATATGATGCAAGTTTAAATTTGCTCTCGCTTGTAAGAACAGGTCCCCCTGTTTGACTGTAGAGGGCGCTAATGTAACTGCAGTGCAGGATATACAACAAAATGAGATTTACCTCTGACCTCTGATGTAAATGATACAGCACCTTCGAAACTAAAAAAAAAAAAAAAAAAATCTTTATCATTCACTTTGCTTTTTTTAAAACATGCGTTTGTAGCGAACTGATGTGCAAATGAGCCAATCAGTATCGATAGACATTCAGTTTGATGAAAAATTAAATTTCTTTTTTTTTTTGCATGAGACTAGTTACAGAGAATAAAATGCACACACACTCACTCAAAAAGTATCATATTGAATGAAACCCTGCTTTCTAGTCACTGTCCTGTGGAAAGAAATACAACAGAGCAATGTTTACTTAATGCTACTGAACTGTCATTAAGTTATTTTGTTTTGACTGCGATCTGATCCGCTTGTTTGCTGTCTTTTAAGTTTCTAGATTTCCTCTGGCGACTTTCATTCAGTGTTTTTTTTTTTCCGTATGATATTTAACATTGTACAAAATGTTAAAAGAGTTACTTAAAATGAAAACCAAACAAAAACATGTAGGGAATCATCGGCAATGTTTAACTGTATGTTTTGCACTAAGTATAGGATGTTCAAGCTTCATATAAAACTGCGCTTTGCGCTCCAATAAAACAGCATTTGTTACCCTATTTGTAAACTTAATAAAAGTAATTTAAATAAATTCAACTTGCCTCTGCTTCTCAATTCACAATGGATGCTGGATTAGTTATCATCGAGTTCGGATCAGTCGATGAAATTTAATTATATTTAAAGGGAAAGTTCACCAAAATAGCAAAATTATGTCGTCAATAACTTACCCTCATGTTGTTCTAAACCAGTAACACCTCCGTTTATCCTCGGAACACAGTTTAAGATATTTTAGATTTAGTCCGAGAGCTCTCAGTCCCTCCATTGAAACTGTGTGTATAGTATACTGTCCATGTCCAGAAAGGTAAGAAAAACATCATCAAAGTAGTCCATGTGACATCAGAGGGCATCGAAAATACATTTTGGTCCAAAAATAGCAAAAATGACGACTTTATTCAGCATTGTCTTCTCTTCCGTGTCTGTTGTGAGAGAGAGTTCAAAACAAAGCAGTTTGTGATATCCGGTTCGTGAACGAATCATTCAGTTCACCAAATCGAACTGAATCGTTTGAAATTGTTCTCATCTCCAATACGCATTAATCCACAAATGACTTAAGCTGTTAACTTTTTTAATGTGTCTGACACTCCCTCTGAGTTCAAACTAACCAATATCCCGGAGTAATTCATGTACTCCAACAGTACAATGACTGAACTGCTGTGAAGAGAGAACTGAAGATGAACACCGAGCCGAGCCAGATAACGAACAACAGACTGATTCGTTCATGAGTCAAGAACCGTTTCTGTCAGACGTGTCCGATTCGAGAACCGAGGAGCTGATGATACTGCGCATGTGTGATTCAGCACGAAGCAGACCGACACACAGGGCGTCTGAACTGAACTGATTCTTTTGGTGATTGATTCTGAATTGATTCTGTGCTAGTGTTATGAGCGTGGGTAAACCGAAGCCTTGAATCAAGGGCAATCATCGCCAATGACGCTATTACGTTGAGCGCAAAAGAACCAGTGAACCGTTTTCTTCAACCGGTTTATTGAATCTAACTGTCCGAAAGAACTACTGGTGATCCGAAAACCGATGCAACCTTTTCTTGACTCGTGAACGAGTCAGTCTATTGTTCGTTATCTGGCTCGACTCGGTGTCCATCTTCAGTTCTCTCTTCACAACAGTACAGTCAGTGTACTGTTTGAGTGCATGCATTACTCCGGGATATTGGTTTGATTGAACTCAGAGGGAGTGACACATCAATAAAGTTAACAGCTTAAGTCATTTGTGGATTAATGCGTATTGGAGACGCGAACTGTTTAAAACGATTCAGTGAACTGGTTCATAAAGATCAGATTGCATCGAATGATTCATTTGCGAATGATTCGTTTGCGAACTGGATATCACAAACTGCTTTGTTTTGAACTCTCTCACAACAGACAGGGAAGAGAAGACAATGCTGAATAAAGTCATAGTTTTTGCTATTTTTGGACCAAAATGTATTTTCGATGCTTCAAAAAATTCTAACCGGCCCTCTGATGTCACAATGGACTACTTTGATGATGTTTTTCTTACCTTTCTGCACATGGACAGTAGACGTACACACAGTTTCAATGGAGGTACTGAGAGCTCTCGGACTTAATCTAAAATATCTTAAACTGTGTTCCAAAGATAAACGGAAGTCTCACGGGTTTGGGACAACATGAGGGTAAGTTATTAATGACATAATTTTGCTATTTGGGTGAACTATCCCTTTAAGGGCATTTTATATCAGTTACTCTATGATGTCTTTACTACTGCACTCTTATTTGTATCCACCATTAAATGTCATATACTGTATGTCCAGTAATTATTTAAATTCATACTAGCCAAACTGCATTTAATGTAGAAAGAGAATGAGGAGTTGTTTTGGTTGAAAGTATCATTGAGTGGGTGGTGATTCTGTTTGAAGGTGAATGACCTGCACTTTATCCATCTACCTGTACACACGAACTCTGCCCTGTCCTCCTAAATGTGTACGTGCATTACGTGTTGGTGTCTTCATATTGGTGACATTTTGGATTCCGAGTCAGAAAAGCAATCAGTCAATTGAGAACATTGCAGTTCCATATCCTTTAAATTCTTAATTTTCATGCTTCTACACAATAACAAAAAACCAAACATTTCCTATTTTTACGATATGATTACTTGTTTTAACAAAATTCTTCACTGCTTAGTAATATTCAAAAGGCTTACGTGGTCCAACCAACATGCAATATGTCATCCTAAATTTGCCATTTAAACTTTTTTTGAAAATGCATTATAAAAGGTTTAACTTAAATTGTATAAATAATTTTTGAGGATAATGTTTTTTAGATGGTTGCCCCACATGATTCTTTAGGGTCAGTATCTTACACTTTTCTTGAAAATGGTATAAAGTTTTTAAAAAATTGGAATCCAGCATGAACATATAAATAGTACATTTCTAAGAATTTAGTATGTGTTTTTAAATCAATATTTTCAAACACTGGGACTGTATATGTCCCAGTGTTTTCTGCTTTTGTTGTCTCTCAGGATATAATTACATTATTTTAATGCACTGCTTCTATGATTTCTGGAGATAACATTTTATACACCCTTGGCAGCTTGGCTTGTAAACAGGCCAACACAAACTTAACACTGATACCCATGATATTTCATCATCACCTGATCACGTACTGGAAGATGGTACTGGCTTTATAAAGGGGGTGAAAATCATGAACCACTCATACGGAATCCAATACAAGCGAGGTAAAGCATCTTTAAAACTCGGCTTCTTGACACTTTTGAGGCAATATATTATTTTTACATTGCAATATTTGTGTTTTATGTCTTCATAACTGAACACTTATTCTTTCTGACAGCCATGGCATTATTTAATCATCTTGGGCTGGTGTCTCTGGCCATGCTGATGCTGGTGTCTCAGCTGGACTTCACTAGTGCTGCTGTTCGGGTGTTTGGCTTACATGCCAGCAGCCTCTATGGTGATCCTGCTGGAAACGATCCTGATCCATATGTTAAGGTCTGGTGTGGCTCTCATTTTGGAGGGATGTCAGAATTTCAAAGGGATGTTGCTAATCCTTCATGGTCTGCCGAGTTCAACTTTCTAAATTGCAAGGCAAATCAGGACCTGAAATTTGAGGTGTGGGACAAAGACTTGATTTATGATGACCACTTGGGCACATGTGTAAGACAGGTGCAAAAGGGGACTTTCACCGGTAATTGTCATCTGGATAATGGAATCCTGTTTTATAGCTTTGAAGCAAAATAAATCTATTCCAGACCAGCATCTTGTAAAGCTGCTATGAAATAAACCTACACTGCAACAAGCCTGATATTAATAAAATATGTTTTGCATTGATATTTGTTCATCGAAATCTGCTGACATACTTTTCTTCTTAAGGGAAATGCTTTAATTATTGCTAACATAATATACAAATAAGTGTCTTAAATCATAGTTCCCTCTGTTTTTCATTACATTGAGGAAATAAAGTTTATCAGGCTGTTCAGAGTAAAGAAATATGGAAGCTTGTTTCTGAATAAACAATAAAAAAATTTAAAAAGGTCATTTTGTCTTTTCTCTCCATTTGTGTTATCTCACAATTCAGATTTTATAACTCACAATTACGTTTAGATCTCACAATTCATACTTTTTTTTTTTTTTTTTTACACAGCTGATTAACAGCTTTTGATACTTAAGTGAATAATTAATTAATTATTTAACTGACAGGCAGTCAGTCCAAATATTATTATTTATTTTTTTTTACACTTGTGTGAACTACGTGTCTTGTTATTGAGCAAGACCTTCTTCTCTATATGGGTGTCACTGGATTCTTCAACAGACCAGCAACCAATAAAGTGAGGCTGTTGTTGCTGCTCAGGACAGTAAATTAATGAAATGCTTTTAATGCATTCTATGATTTCTTACGAGTTTAGGATGTAGTTTGACACTATTGGCAACTTGACAAATGTATATAGGCAACCATGTTTCATAATATTTAACTGACAGACCCTTTAGATTCCCATCTCCATGTTGGTGCTTCTTGTCTTCAGTTCACTCCTCTCATTTTCTGTAGGGTTCAGGTCAGAGGACTGGAATGGCCATAGCAGAAGCTTAGTTTTGTGTTCGGTGACTCATTTCTGTGTTGTTTTTGAGGTTTGTGTCTGAATTATTGTACAGTTGGACGCTCTACACCTGGACTATTATAAGATTTCTAACAGAATCAGTCACTTTTAGATTTGTTTTCCCCATGATGCTATTTGTCTGAACAAGACGTCCAGGACCTCCAGCAGAAATATAGGCCCACAACATCAAAAATACAGCAGTATATTTAATTGTACACACGAGGTAGCCTACTTTTTATCTCTGTGTTCACCAAAGTGTGAGTGTTTGCTGCTAAAAAGCTCTTTTTTAGTTTCAACTCACCATAGAAGCCAGTCCCATTTAAATTCCAGTCATGTCTGATAACTGAATGTACATTGTTTTTGGACAAGCTAGGAGGTTTTTTCTTGAAATCCTCCCAAACAACATGTGGTGATGTAGGTTCTGTTTGACAATTATTTTTAAAGGTTTTCTGAACCCGAGACTCAACTATTTTCTGAAATTCTCCAGCTGTGATCCTTGAGAGCCACTCAAACTCTCCTTCTCACCGTGCTTTAGGACGATATAGACACACGTCCTCTTCCAGGCAGTTTCGTAACATTTTCTGTTGAATGGAAATTCTTAATTATTGCTCTGATTATGGAAATTTTCACTGCTCTAGCTCTTTTCTTAAAGCCACTTCACTAATTTGTGAAGCTCAATTATCTTTTGCTGCACATCATAAATATATTCTTTGGTTTTTCTCATTGTGATGGATGATTAAGGGAATTTGGGCTTTGTTTTCCCTCCTCTTTATATTTCTGTGAAACAGGAAGCAATGGCTGGATAATTTCATGTACATAATCACACTGCAGTGCTCAAAATTGTGAATATGAATGGGAATATAATTCAGAAATATTTTACGCAAAATAATTTTTAGGGGTGCCAATAATTGTGTCCCACGTATATTTGAGAAAAAAACATTCATTTCATAATGATATTTCCCCCCATTTTAAATTCTTAATATCCAATGGAAGCTTAGATTTTTGTGATTTTTTTTAAATAAAAGATCAAAAGGATCAACAATGCAGATACATTTTCACAGCCTCCTTTGATCATATTTACCAAGGGTGTCAATATTTTTGGCCATGACTGTAATTAACACTGAATAATTTCATATGATTTTGCTAAAAAAAAAAAAAAAAAAAGCATTTGGTGTAATGAAACGTTTATGTGGTTTAAGATTCGAAAAGCATTATTTTCCACATAATGAACATAAATGTTTCTTCTATGCCCTGCCTTTTTTAAATGTATTCATTTTTACAAAGCTCATCATTCTGAAAAAGTGAGGTGTGCTCTGATTGGCCAGCTATCCAGACTGGCCGAATACCTCAAGCGTGTGAAGGATATGTTATGCCCCTTATACTGTGATGCCATCCCCAGCACGGCCAGACAAAAAACATTAAAACCCATTACAAACGAGGCATTTGCTGCATCCAGTGGGGACAAAATTACTGATTATATGACTATACTAGCTTTTTATAAAGACTGTTTATAATGACTATACTGTCTTTTTATGCATTACATATGGGGGGAGTTTGGGGTTACCTTTTGCCCATCACTGTATGCCATGGGAGAAACATTCAGTCAAACATAGGCCTAGACCTGGGCCGGGTTTCCCGATAATAATTGACCTTAGCGCTTAAGAGCATTTTCCGTGAGTCATTTTATGATCGTTCATTATTGTTTCACGTTTCCCAAAAATGCACTTAAGATCTGTGCTACTTAAAGTAGCTGTCCATTTGTCAAGTGCTGAAATGTCATCTTATAGAATGGCTCGTAATTGTAGTACACTATAGTTTATTGAAATGTTAACCTAATACTGCCAGACAGACAGCTTGGATAATAACTAGGCTATAATATTATATTATATTATATTATATTATATTATATTATATTATATTATATTATATTATATTATATTATATTATATTAAGCTTTACATAATAATATATCATATACAAACCCAATTCCAAAAAGTTGTGACACTGTACAAATTATGAATAAAAACAGAATGCAATTATGTGGAAGTTTCAAATTTCAATATTTTATTCAAAATACAACATAGATGACATAACAAATGATTAAACTGAAGTAAGTTGATTTTAAATTTTATGGCATCAACACATCTCACACATCTCAACACATATGGCTTCTTTTTTGACCTATAGAGTTTTAGCCTGCAATGGCGAATGGCACAATGGATTGTGTTCACCGACAATGTTTTCTGGAAGTAGATGACTGTAGATGATAATAACTTCAAACTCTTTGCAATTTTTTTTCTTTCTGATATTGCTCCACTATTTTTCGCCACAGCATTGGGGGAATTGGTGATCCTCTGCCCATCTTGACTTCTGAGAGACACTGCCACTCTGAGAGGTTCTTTTTATACCCAATCATGTTGCCAATTGACCTAATAAGTTGCAAATTGGTCCTCCAGCTGTTCCTTACATTTAACTTTTCCAGCCTCTTATTGCTACCTGTCCCAACTTTTTTGGATTGTGTAGCTCTCATGAAATCCAAAATGAGCCAATATTTCAAAATGTCTCACTTTTTTAACATGTGATATGTTATCTATATTCTGTTGTGAATAAAATATAAGTTTATGAGATTTGCTAATTATTCCATTCCTTTTTTCTCTCTCTGCATTTGGGACTTTAGTCTTTGCAATCTTCCTTATGCACCAAGAGCTTGTAGCACTCCAATGAGAAAGGAAAATTTTAAATTGCATCATATGGTTGTTTCACCTTTACTTGTTATCTGAAAAAAGGAACCGAGCAGCAGCATGAATTATTCATTAACATGGGGGTCAGGGTATATTCTGGCCAACTGTTTACCAATCATGTTTTGCAATCGGCAAAGCAAACTGTGGCACACACCACTACCAACAAGTGAATGCTATTTTGCAAAGCACAGTGATCCTTCGTGTTTTCCCAGCACTATGCCATAGAAACTATGAGGTTTGAGGAGTAGAAAGTGGGGCTACAGTTAAAACATTTCAAAGTTAAAGTTCAAGCAACCTATATAGATAAACATTAATAGACAAGTTTCAGTCAAATACTTATGGTTAAGCCTATAACACAGCCCAGTGTTAAAGTAAAGTGCAAACAATTATATTTGCAACATTAGAATACTGTAGGCTATCCAATATGCAGTCACTTCACATTATGGGGCTAAAGAACACAATTTTTTTAGGGATCACATGCATAATTATGTACAATAACAATATAACACAATATAAGAAAAATCGGATGGTTTAAATGTCCTTTGAAATACTACTAACCACTTGTTTTTGTATGATGGAAATTTTAAGTAGGTCATTAATTATTAAATACATTTAACATTTTCTCATTTATTAGATGCTTTTATCCAAAGCAACTTGCAAATGAGGACAATTGAAACAAATAGAATGCATGACAAGCCTCAGTAAGCCCAACGCAGTCCACGTATAGGTTTATATTGTATATACAGGTGCATCTCAGTAAATTAGAATATCATGGAAAAGTTAATTTATTTTCAGTAATTTAGTAATTCAAATCGAGGCCACGGAGCCATGGGATGTGACCAGTTGATGCGGTCAGCTGTCAAATAGCTCCAATCACTACCATTCTTCAATTAGACACGGGACATATAGTATAAATGTCTTAATTGTCATCTATTTCCAAGCTGATGGTTTCGGGGGGTTAAGGTTTAAGCTCTTGTATTTTTTAATTAATTTGGAGCAAGAACCCCCATATGGAACCATACCAGGATAAATTGTGTTCAATAAACTCAAGTAACTTGCCAAAGTGGTCCTGTCTGAACTCAAATTGTGAAACTTGTATATTATAAAAAAAAATAATGCACACAGACTGAAGTAGTTTAAGTCTTTGGTTCTTTAAATTTTTATGAGTTTGGCTCTCATTTAACAAAATGGTGGTGTTTCAGAACACACCCACTGAAACCAGTGTAACCTTCACGGACCAATAGTAACTCAAAGTTGTTTAGACAAATTAGACAAAATTAACTCCCCCAGAAAGTTCGCTTTGGTCAGCTGTTTCAAACTGCCAAAACAAACTCAAAACGAACTTCGTTTTGGCCCGATGTTGTTCGAAATTACATCATATCAGTTCAGTTCAGCCTTAAGGCTGCGGTTCTCTTGGTTGGTTGTGCATCTTTTTCTTCCACAATTTTTAGTTCCACTCAACTTTCTGTTAATATGCTTGGATACAGCACTCTGTGAACAGCCAGCTTATTGGCAAAGCATTTTTGTGACTCCTTGTGAAGGGTGTCAGTGATTGTCAGAGACCATTTTGATGCAAGAAGATCAAACTTTTTTTTTTTTTAATTCATAGATTAATTTATAAATTAAGTATAATAATGGGAACACAGAACAATCTTGGACAGAGCTTTACTGAGCTGACTGTTGTAACCCAACGTGACAAGGGTTTAAAGGCTGAAAGGCTGACTGACAGACAGAGAAAAGAGTTTGTGTTAACTTTAATGAAGGAACTCTGTAATTTCGCTATTATCATCAATTAATCTCTCAGCACTTTGTTAACCCTTGTGGATTGTTCAAATTCGCTACCCTTTTGGTATGTTCGGGATGAAAACATCAACTCAATTAAACTCCTGTAAAAATGTATCAGATTCATATATTTTTTTTTATTTTTATTTTTTTTTTTGCATGAATCTGTTAATCAACTTCAGTCCTGATCAAAACTACCAAATGCTTTTTTTTTTAAATCCAACATTTTAGCTCTTTAATTGCCAAGTTCATAAATTATGTCACTGATTTGGGGAGAAAAAAACACACAAAATGACTTATTTTCAATATAAAAGTAATTGTGGCTGGATTTTTTTTTTTTTTTTACTTTTTATAACATGTCATGTCAAAGATTAGTAGCAACATTGGCTTTGATGCATTTTTAGTTTTTGTGCAGCATTAGATTTAAAAAATTTCTCCCTAATTTGTTGTTGGTGGCTGTTTTTGCCCCATTGACTTCCATTATAATGAAATTTTTGATTGCAAAGCCATGACACCATATAATCATGCATTCTTGATTGTTTGTGGTTTTCCCTTTTGGGAAGAGGTAAAATTTGTTATTTTTACAGTTGATCACTAGGTGGGACCATTAACCCTTTAGATAGGCCTGTGCATAAAAAGGCTTAGTTTCTGTCTTGTATATGGAGTTATATGGAGTATAACAGCAAATTATAGTGTTTGTGTGTGTGTGAGATTCTTGATTGTTGGTGGTTTTCCCTGTTGGGAAGAGGTAACATTTGTTATTTTTACAGTTGATCACTAGGTGGGACCATTAACCCTTTAGATAGGCCTGTGCAAAAAAAACTTAGTTTCTGACATGTATATGAAGCTATATGGAGTATAACAGCATATTATATTGTGTGTGTAAGTATGTGTGTGTGTGTGTGTGAGAGAGAGAGAGAGAGAGAGAGAGAGAGTGTGTGAGAGTGTGAGAGAGACCTTTGTGATTTTTTTTAAACATTTGGTAGTTTTGATCAGGACTGAGGTTGATTAATAGATTTATGCAAAAAAAAATTTATCTGATACATTTTTACAGCAGTTAAATTCAGTGGATGTTTTCATCCACAAACATACCGAAAGGCTAGTGAATTTGCCCACAGTGTACCGTTGAGTTTTTGAAAAATTTCAAAGCATTTTCCCAAAATATGGGTCAAAATAAGATTTGTCACCAAAAATCATTCCATTAGCTCAAACATAGAGAAAGTTGTGGCCAAAATAAGACTCAACTTTACCCCCCAGTGGACGAAAACGTCCCCAACAACACATAAGGGTTAAACTGCATTGAAACATACCTCCATTATAAGATGCTCAATGGTGATTGATGATATGTTTAACAAAATCTATCCACTGCTGATGTACTTTTGCATATGATATCATCTTATACAAAATGGTTCTATGCTAACAAAAAGCTTGTAATCACAATATAATACTAATAAATGTCAAATAAAAGTTGTGGATGCATTGGCTTTTCAGAGTGAAGAACTGAAATAAATCTATGTAAATCTGTGTACTCCATACAGTACAGTATGTGCATTTTAATATGTTTTAAGGCCTAAAAAAGTCAGTCGGTTGGTCCAAATTTATGTCACTGCCAAAACTTTTGGCCATGACTGTACTTCCTGGATAAGGCTCAGTTGAGGACACTAGTTAGTATGGTGACTGCACAAAGTACTAATTATATTATGATGGTCCAACTCAGTAAATAATATCCTAAATAAAGCAGAAATAAATGAATGCAGTAAGAAAAATCAAAACAAATCTGAAGTACTGGGGTTTGCTTAAAGACATTAATCTGTTTCAGAATCAAAAACTGGATGAATTAAAAAGTTTTTGGCTTATGAAAAACCTGCTTTTGTACGTGGCTCGGGATTGTGAAGTGTTCTTGCTGACGTGACAAATGAAAATGTGCCAACATTTTGTTGTATGTGTAAAAAGTTCAGCAAATCTGCTAACTGCATGGGATTTTACCACCTGTTGAGTGCCTATCAAAGAATTATAAAGGGAGTTGGATCAAAAAACATGCACACACACCTAAATACAAACAAGGTAAGCATCTTTAACACTACATCACACCTCAGCTTCAGATAAAAAAAAAAAAATCAATTTCAATACAAAAAACAACAACAAAAAACAAACAAACAAACAAAAACAAAAAACCCTGCTAAAACCAGCCTAAGCTGGTTGCCTGGTTTTAGCCTGGTTTTAAAAGTTTTTTGAAAGTGTGACTTCAATGAGTCAGAAAAGGACCAGGAAGGTGGGAAAAGACAGTTACAGACACAAGAATGCCACTCTCTGCCAAAACAGCACTGTTGAAGACTAATTCTCACTGGTTTCTCATCAGTCCTCTTCTTTTGAGCTCCCACTGCCAAAGTCAAGTATTTACCCATATTCAGTGTGAACTGAGAAGAGTAGAGGGGGAAATCAGATGTCTTTGAAAAGGTGAACTCTCTTAAATGAAGGTAAAATGGAAAAGGCCTGCTGATAATAAACGAATAACTAAAATCAGCCTAAGCTGGGTTTTGGCCACTTCTTTAGCTAGTCAGTCTGGGAGACCAACTGGAAAAAAAAAATGCTAAAACCAGCCAAACAGTTCATGCTTGTTTAAGCAGTTTTTTTTAACAGGGTGGTACTATAAAGCTAAAAAAAAAGTTTAAGTTTATTATGTGAAGTCTTATGAAATCCTAGTTATCAGTTATATGGTTGTTATTTGTGGGGAAAGACCGAAATTTGCTGCATTCATGAGACCTTGTCGATGTAATGAACGGATGATTTATTTGAGTCAAATCCTTTCAGTTCACAGAATCAAGCTTGTCGTATTCAACTGTTTTTTATACAGTCTCAAGTGCTTTGTTGTCGGAAATAATAAAATGTAGCATAGCATCCCATTGGTTGAAAAACACATTATAACACATGATAGGTACAAATTGATAGCCTGAATGCACTGTAAGTCGCTTTGGATAAAAGTGTCTGCTAAATGCATACATTGAAATTGAATTTAATATAAACCTTTCACAGCGCTACACATGCTGTTTGATAACAATTCTGGAATCTTGGTCAAATACATGCTTATTTCACTGCTAATAAAACATGCAATGTGCTTCAAATGATATACAAGTTAGCCTATAAATGCACAAATTTAGTGACAAGACAAAGTGATGTATCGTGTTTATTGTGAGTATAGGGAGGACAATAATAGAGCCTGTTTCAAAACAATATGAACTTCAGAAAAGTATTTACTGGATTAAGGCAGGTTTAACATACATATTTATTTAGAAAAACCTGCCAAAAAAATCTAACTTACTAAGCTTGCTTATCGAAGAGAATAAAGTGCGTCTTTAACAGATCAGAGGAAAAGCAAGTAAAACATTATCTATCTGTGTCATGTGGGGCATTGAGAATATAATGAAAATATAACTAAGATTTCTTTAAGTCTTTAAAATAAATGATTCTTTCAGAAACATGAATTTTAAACAAATATTTTTGATACCAATAATATAATTAACCCACAACAGAATAATTATGTATGCCACACTGATTCTATTTTTTTTTCTTAATATTTGACTGTGATAAATTGTCTTAAAGCAGCTTAAATTAATGCTGCTGTCATATAGGGTGTATTTAGAGTAAAAACTACCAAACGGAACCAAAGCTACACATTAAATCCTTATTCTCAGCCTCGACCAATAGCATCCATTAAACTGTATCCAACCACAC
Source organism: Carassius auratus (assembly GCF_003368295.1). Taxonomy (NCBI): domain Eukaryota; kingdom Metazoa; phylum Chordata; class Actinopteri; order Cypriniformes; family Cyprinidae; genus Carassius; species Carassius auratus. The sequence continues at coordinate 7,775,504 of NC_039271.1, read as the reverse complement.
TGACAATGTACAGGGTTTATAGACCTGTGTTATTGAGGCATTGTGTTTCAGGCTGCTTGAAGGTAAAGCTATGGAACTACTAGTTCACATATGGGGGGGGGTATGGTTACTGGAAAACAGGCTCAGATGATGCAATCCATGATGTGGATCTGCAAGGAGTCCAGATCAGGTAGGACTTCCCCACATTTAGGACAAGCGTGTTCTGGAATATTCTGTTGCTGCCAATCACCTGTGGAATAAAGAAGTATATATTAATTGTTATCCCGATATGCAGTTACAAGTGTAGTTGCACAGAAAGTGTACAGCATGGACTCTTTAAGGTAAGGTACTACCGATACCTCCTTGCAGGTGATGTGGAGATGGTGGTCCTTGTGGATTGGCTCCACGTGACACGTGTCTCCTTTGCATCTCACTCATGGAATGCCTGTAGCATTAAAAAAAAATCAATTTTCAATATCACAGAGGTCAGATGGGAGCAGGTAAGTGTTTGAAGTGAATGACATACTTGCCAAGTGACTCCATCTCCTCCTGAAGTTGGGTGTTCTGTTTCTTCACATACTCCAGCTGAGTGGCCAAACGCTCTTTCTCTTCGTGAATCTTCTCCCGAGCTGCTCGTTCTGCGTAGAAATCCGAGGAATATATCTCTGCCTGTATGTGCACACACACACACACACACACACACACACACACACACACAAAAACCCAGATAATAATAAATGATACAGAACGCAAAGACCTTTAAAAAGTGGGAGGATGCCTATTCAGTCATGCAACTATACAATCGTTCGTACCTGAGCCCGAAAACAGAGATTGTTTCTAGTTCCTTTCCTTCTGAAAGATTTCCATCTTCATCTCGTCGATCTTCTGCTGTTTGTCTGCCAGCGCCTTTTCAGCCGTAGCAAACCTGGTTTGGAGGTCATCATACTCTTCCCGTGATACACACACCTAAGGATGCAGAGGATGAACAACCAACATACTCCTAATAGTAAATTAAATGCCTCATATCAAACTGTTTTTAAATATAAAAACTTTTTTCTGCAAGCTTAATACTCCTTCAAAAATTAAGACAACAGTTGTAGTTCACGAATGTACCTATATAATAGTGCCTGGCCGAATACAAAAAAAAAGTTTTTGGAAGTAAATTTGGAAGGAATTTGAACCTCTCTCTTCCTTTTTTCCTCTTGGAGCTCATTGTAGTCTTCAAACAGCTTGGTATAGGCATCTTTCAGCTGGTTCAGGTTGTGCCTGGCAAAGAAAGATAACAGGATTATTATCAAAACATCATAAACACAATGTGCAACCGAATTGAGTCTGTACTTCCCCCATGTAACTGTTCAAACGTGTGTTTTTTAGGCATCAGATGGGGGAAGTAACAAGTTGCACCCACTTCTCATCCTGAGTTTTCTTCTGTTCCAGTTTAACAGCAGCCTGAAGGCTTTCCATCTGAACCCTTAAAGAGTCGTTCTCAGCCAGAACCGTCTGTTTCTCTCCGAGCTGAGTTTTCACAGTACCTAGATCCTGCTCCAGATCTTTACACCTGCAGAGAAAGAAATATAATGTAAGACTATAATAATCATACATATAACAAATATGTTTTTATTATTTACACTGTTTATTCTTATTTGATTTGGTTTTTGGTGACTGGTGTTTCTGACCTGTCCTGCAAGCTTCTTTTGATGTCCTCAGCCTCGTCCAGTTTGACCTGAGCCTGTTTCAGTTCATCAGAGAGCTTCAACAACTGCTCCTCCAGATTCTTTACCTCAGCGCTCGACTGGTGAAAACAAACATTGAAAAGAAGGTTGCTTCCTCATTGACCATGTAAATTCAAAGTTGTTTCGCTTTCTTTCAGACAAGCCTGTCCTCGAAGACCACAGTCACATGGCTGTTCAAAAACACTACACGGATAGCTATAAAAGTCTGATTATCCTACATTGATTTCAGTTGTACAGGGCAGAGATGTCTGTGCGCTGCTGTCAGCGTGTTCCAGTCTGTTCTCCAACTCGGCAATTCTGCAAATAACACAATATACGCATACAATAAAAGAAGCTCAAACACCTTAAGTGGGGTCTCTAAGAGGGTATGCAAAATTGTGTCTTACCTCCTACGTGCCTCCTGAAGCGCTAGCTGCAGTTTCTCCTTCTCATCCGTCTCTGCTCTGAGGGATTGAAGCAGCTGCCTCACCGTCTGTTCCTCCGACTCAGCTTTTGGCCTGTGTACACGTATTTGCTTAGTTATCAAATTAAGGACCTATTCTATTGTGTTCATACAATTACTATAGATTGACCATCGCCCACATCCTATCTTTAACCCATAATGGAAAGTTGTGCATCTTCAAGAAGCAATTTGAATCTGTTTTCCAATTTAAGACACCCAAATACAGTGTTTTTGTCTGATCTAGCTCCATTTCTAGCTCACAAACTATAACTACACAAAAAAAATGAAAATATGCATTTTAGAATTTATTTGCAATTCATTGCAAATGTATGCATAATTCTGCAGTGCTTACATGCTGAAAGCACATGGGTCCTTTTGCATATTGGGCAAATCTCTGGTCACTTTTAACTCATCTTCCTGTGGAAGGAAGCACAGAGAGTGACAAATTGAGCCACATAGTGTTGCTTCATTGTGATTGTGTGTGCATGTGCATACTTACAGCTATTCTAATCTCAATGAAGGAGTCTCTAGGTGAACCTTGACCTATTTTAAGCTGGAGTTCAGAGTTCAACGCTACCAGGTCATTCTTCTCAGCCTGAAGACGAGCAATCTGACCCCTCAGCGCCTCCAGTTCGGTGTGTAAACACTATGGCAAATATCATTAGTCTTTCTAAATTGATTATATTTTTCTGTGTGGCACGATTTCCACGTTTTCTATCTCGTCTCACCTCAGCTCCACTTTTTTCACGCTCTTCCACTCGTTTCTTCAGCGCCTCGTTCTCCACCTCCATAGCGTTCAGTCTGGTTTTGGCCTCGTCTAATCGTTGCTCCAGGAAGTCTCTCTCCTCCTTCTGCTTCTCCTTCCATGCTGACAGGCCCTCAAATCTCTCCTTCATTGACAAGTTGGTTTGTTTCAGGGCTTCTGTGGGATACACATGAGGACATTGGGTTGTTGTGAATGATGGAGTGAGTTTTTGTGGATTGTGACTGTGAAATGAAATCTCACCCTTCAGTTCTCGGTTCTCTTTGATCAGGGTGTTCATTTGCTGGAGGGTCTCTTCTAAACTGCCCAGATTCCCTGGGTCGGTCCCGCGTGGGTCACTGATGTCCCCGTTCATCATCGATGAACCAGATGCCGTGTTTCTGAAATTGCACAACATAACACAAGAATGGTTAAAAAGGCAATTATCAGCACAGAAATAAAAGTGAAACTTAGAGTGAACCAAAAATGTATGTGCTAGTGCTAGTATGTTCAAAATGCAAACAGTTAATAAAGAAAATAAAAAACAGACAATTCGAATAGTATAAGTTGTTCAGCTGATCCAAATCACTAAACCTGAATTTATTAGTCCGTTAAACCCAGACTCGTTCTAATTGGTGGCAACGATTCGGTGGTTTGAAAGGAATGACAATATGTACACAAACCTACAGAATGACATTAGTGTAGATGACACACATGTATGAGTGGCAAATAATTGTTTTCTTTAGTTTTAACCTAAATGGTGACTGTTAAAATACTACCCGGGACGTTTCACAATACAAATAACGAGAAATCGAAAGTTAGCTAGGATGTTTGCGGTAGACACTCGTTAAACTACGCCCTAATATGTTCCGTAAGTACGCAACATGCCAAAATATCCGGAGACACTTTTTTTAAAGACATGTCACTTTAAATAATTCTCTACATTTTAAGAGCATTACGATACTCACCAAGCGTTCACTTGTTGTGTACACCAACTTGTTTTGTGAAATGCTGCGTTTCCTGATCCAGACGTCAGTGCAGCGCTGAACGCACAGATCTGTGATCCAGAAGGATTGGGCTGTTTACACTAAGCGTTATGCAAGTAAATGTCTATCCGATGCCATAAAGCTCTAGTCTCTGTAGACTTTTCCATGCACAGCACTGAACCAGCTGACGGTGACGGCCCAGGATTTCCCTGCGCCTGTCCTGCTGAGGTCATCACGCATGACGCACACAGAACTGGAGCAAAGGGAGGGGCTTTTAGCCAGAGTTTAGTAAATGTGTAACAGGCATACTCACGCTTCAATATATCAAGAACAACAACAATAGTAAATAAATAGTGTTATAATAAAGAGTTGAGGTCCTCATCATGTAATGACTTTGTTGATGCACTAGATGGCGCCACAGAGCTAAACGACAAAGTGCATGCTTTCAAAACCTGTGGCGTGTAAGACTTTAAATGGCTTTACTGCTTGTGGGGAAATCTTATTAAAGATTATTATCTTTTAGTTTCAAAGATAGTTCGAATATAAATTATAATTTGGTAACCTAATAACCTACAGAATGTTGAATGCAACTTTTGTGCTTATCAAATTTCAAAATACTAGTTTAAACACTTATATCACCAGCATGAAATAAAAGGATAATATTCTTTGGTATATTATTTATATGAATTATTAATTATTCTGTTCTCCATTTTAATATGAATATTATAGAAGTTGTATCCTAGTTAATGAAGGCACTTGGGGGAATTTAAATAATTAAAAATGGGCAACACAATACAAAGACAAACTAATTCATATTGTTTAGTAAAATAAACTTTTCCATTACTGAAAAGTAGAGAGCTCACACGTTCTATAATGTCTTTTCCCTAAAGTCACTTTTGTAGAAAGTGAATGTCCAGGGCTCTCAAGTTTTGAACTGAGTTCAGAGTGAGATTTTGGCGCCGGCCGCGATGGCGGCAGGGGTTTGATGGGGACGGGTGTCTGATCTCATAAATGACAAATATTCTTACAAATAAATAATATTTATTTAATTCAGTATTTATTTGTTTGTTTGTGTGGTCAGTGTTTTTTTTATTGTAGGTGTTAGTAGCTGGTTTTGAGGCTAGGGGTTGGTGGCTCCCATTTGAAGCCCTGGTTCCAGGCCAGCCATTTTTCTGTCATGATGGATGACAGTGTTCCATCAAGTGCTAAACTGTTCCTGGTTTTGGTCTTGTTTAATCCCACCATGCAGAAAACCCTCTCAGCATATGCATTTGAATGAGGGAGCACTAAAACCAATGCAGCTATTTTAGAAAGCCTCCCTGCTTATGTCCCTCACACCTTGATGGACCCAGGAGTTCTCTTGTCTGCAGACTAAGCACCAGTAAAAAGAGCTGGTGGTTCCCATTGTGATGAATGGCCATCGGGTTGACCACTCCTTCAGGAACACCTATAGGTGGCTGTTCTACTTAACCCTCTCTTTTCCCCTGTTTCCAGTGGGTTCTCCACTGTTTCCTCTACGGTATCCTCCACAGTCTCTTCCATGGACCCATCTTCTACTGGCACCCTAACTGCCTCTCCCACGTTGATCAGTCTGTAGAAATTAGTTCGGCGAGATGTAAATAATTTAAAATGTGACAGCCGCTGTCCTCTTCTGTAACTGTTACGTTACATACTTCAGCGAGCGTCTGAATCTGTGTTGCGCACAAGCCTGTGAAAATCTTACCCAGTTACAGCAATGCTTTTTTTCTGATTGGCTGATCGGTAGCTATTTTTTATTTTATTTGATTAGCTGGTGCGTGTCAGGGCCTCCGGGGAACTCACTTCACGGTTTAAAAAATAGCACCGTAACTTGGTGGGCGTTATCCTCGTAATGTCTCTGCGTGAGAAATACAAGGTGTGGCGTGTGAGCGTGTGAACGGGTTGAAATGCGTGGGTCTCACGCCCAATGCGTGAGACTTGAGAGCCATGGAATGTCCATGAACAGTGATGTTTTCTCTTGTGTAATCATTCAATAGAGTCAGAAAACTAGTCCAAATGCCGTTCAGGAATGCAGCAGTGAGGCTACGTGATGGACGCATGACGCAGCGCGTCTATTGGCTGTTTAAACTCCAGCGCGTCCGATTGGCCTGAGACGAACTTTAGGAGTGATGGAACAGGACGTGAGAATTTAATTAAGTCTGAACAGGTCGAGAATATACTACGTGAACTGACCCAGGGCCGCTGCATGGGTGCTTTCACTTGCATTGCCTATCCACTGAACCCGTGAATGAGCACTTTTTACGCCTGGGTTTATTTACTGGCACGGGAAGCATGCACCTTGCGCTTCTGCTGACTCTGGGCTTCGGGTTCGCGTTTGCGTGTCAGTTGCCCAGCGAGTGGAGACCACTGAGCGAGAGCTGTCGAGCTGAACTCGCCGAGATTATCGTGTACGCCAAGGTGCTGGCCATCCACGAGGAGCCGTACGCGTCAAGTCTTTACAATTACCTGCCGTACCAGAAGCACGAGCGCGCGGAGGACGCGCTGCTGTACGCGGCGGAGGTGGAGCTGCTGTGCGACCAGGCGTGGGGCAGCATGCTGGAGGTGCCCGCGGGCTCGCGCCTCAACCTCACGGGACTCGGGTACTTCAGCTGTCAGTCACACACGGTGATGGAAAACAACTCCTACATTTTCTTTCTCAGGTGGGTTCACTTCTGTTTAAAACAACAGTTGGACATCTTTTTATTTTCATTTTTTTTAAGTATTTAAATTAATTTAGATTATTATAAAAAAAAATGAAGGCATCACGTGACTTCATTCAAGTCAGTGAGACATCCTCACAAGTATATGCATGTATCTTACAGGATGGATGAAAACTACAACATCCTCCCTCATGGAGTTAACTTCCAGGATGCCATATTCCCTGACACACTAGAGAACAGACGACTGTTTTCCAGTCTCTTCCAGTTCTCAAACTGCTCTGGTGGACAGACAATACACAACTTTAATAGTGATTGGGAGAGCCAGGAAGACAGCAGGGTACGACACCAATACACACACACACACACACACACAGATGGGCTCAGTATGCACTATAGAGTGGCAAACATAAATGAAAATGATGTGTGAAAGGCAGGAATCCACGAAAGGTGAACATCAGTATGTTTGTATGCATGTTTGAGCAAGCTTGTTTTGAAATGGCTCAGCTGTAAATTCATGAGTCTTGTAAATGGCTTTTTATTAACACAGGCGTGTCTGCATGCACAACCACATTATTCTTACCAATGTTTAACAGTAAAACAGCAGGCAGTTTCCATTCCACTAGTTCTGCACTAGCGCCTGCAGAAAACACAACTGAAGCTGCGATAAGGAATCGAGGAATCTGATTGGCTGTGGGCAAAAAGGTGCGAGTAACACCGGTAGTGGGAATAATACAAAAGTAACATGTTCAGGTTCTCATGGGTAAATGGAGCTCCTTCATATAGCACACACTTGCCTTTCTTTGGTGGTCTTTGTATTGAAATGAGAATTAATTTGGCTCGATAGAAGCCAGATTAAAGACCCCCTAGCTAGTGATGCTCAACCTTACACACTCACAGATATCCTGTCTCACCTAAACAGCAATTGAAATCAATTATAGAAAACTTTTATGCATCAAAAGCTGTCAGAAATGTTCTATGTCTATACATGTCTAGCCAGTGACCCGAGGAGGTTCAGGGTTCCTCTTAACAGGTGTCCACCAAGCTAAACAGATGTGACAGTCGCTCTGTCTAGATGCAAACAAGGCATATTCGGATTCGAAACAATTTCAACTCTATTAACAGCATCTTTTCAGAACCTTGAACATTTCTTTAAAATACTCATACATTCATTCAGGTATTCCAAATCAAAAAAGAGACACCGGGACACTTCACTAATCACATCTGCACAGAGAGACAGACAGATGCAGAGAGGAGATAACAGATAATGATGGTGTGTGCGCTGCAGGAACAGGTGGGGTGATTATCAGGCCCGGGAACCTCCCAGAGATAATGAGAGCTGTTTTACACAGAAGCTTTCCTGTGGGAAAAGGATTGTTTAAGGCTGCCTGAGAGACTCTGAGCTCATGTGACTGTATAGCCGGCACCGTGTCAACCTCTGCTTCTTGTATCATCCATCTTAAACATCCATTATGCTTTATTAAACTCTACACAATCAAATGTATCAATGCATTATGTATTTTCAGCTAACATGATGTTACCCAAACTCTCTTCTTCATTCTTTCTTTTATTATTTCAATTTATTTTCTCATAAACACTCATCTATTGTTAAGTATGGCTCACTTACCTCCACATCTAGGTCTAGTTTGGGTCTTACAGCAGAGCAGGCTATATTTTTGGCCTTCATGGCCAATCGTTTTTTATGTCATTTGTGTTTAACTTTTTGTTCTATTAGCTGATGTGGTGACCTTTAACATCACGTGACACTCTTTGGCCCTTTACAATGGGGATTTAGACCGCTCTGCTGTTCAGGGAGAACATACAGCCTCCCGTTGCTCAAATACACACCATGTAATCACACGCTCTCCACATGTGCACACACACACAGCATGCCTCGACTTGTGTCTACTGTGGGCATGACAGCGGGTCACTTTTGAACTTCCTCCATCACACACACACTGGCATGTGTAGGGGCCCAGAGAAGAAAGGCAGTGCTCTACAGGAAGTAATAAGGCTGACAAAGGCTGGAAATGATGTCATGTCACTGTATGTTGACCTTCATTCCACAGGGTCATGTTGTCAACACATGCTCAGATCTCTGATTAGAATGCACACGAGTGACTGTCTGTGGTTTTATCTTTCAGCTGCTGTGTTCCTCCGTGCAGAAGGTGTTGTTTGAGGAGGAGGAGCGGGTGGGACAGCTTGAGGAGCGCGTGGCCGAGCTGGAGAGGAGGAACGACCGGTTAAAAGAGCGAGTGGGGAAACTGAGGCATTCTCTGAGGAAGGCCCGAAAAGTGTCCCGCCGTGCTGAACGGGAGTACCAGGAGCTGCAAGAGCGCCTGAAGACAGCAGAGAGACACGTAGGACATCACATCAATGCCATTTCACCCCAACACAGCCCTCCACGCTACAGATATACACACGGACTGTGAGCTCCAACACACACACACAAGGACACAAACAGACGGCAGTCTTCAAATCCCATATATGTACTTTTTTTTTTTTGCTTCTTTCCACAGTTTTTAGCAATTAATTAAGCCCCAAATGTTCGGTGTAAACTTTTTGTACATAATTTAAAATGTTGATATTGATAAAGTAAACGTAAACCTAATATGCTAAATATGCTAATTCAAGATTTTAGTGTAAAAAGTGAATAGTTAAGGAACTGTTTCTAATCTGACCCATAAAAATGACTTTTTAGTGTAGCCTAATGTAATATTTTAGAGTTTGAGTTTGAATTAAATTAATTAATTTTGATGTTACCACATAAAATATTTTTTTTTTTTAAAGATTTAAATGTTTACAGTGTATTACTTTTGAATCTTAAAGGGACAGTACACCCAAAATTCTGTCAATATTTACTCACCATCATCGCATTCCAAACCATTTCTGTCATCTTCTGAACACAAAAGAAGATATTTTGAGGAATGATGATAGTTTTTTTTACAGTGGGAACAGAAACTGTTTAGTTACTGACATTCTTTGCCAATTCTTCTTTTGTGTTGCACCAAAGCAAAAAATTCATGCAGGTTTGGAACAACATGAGTGAGTAAATAAAGACACCCTTTAAATCTTAAAATCAGTATATAACTTTAACATACACTGATGAACTGTTTACACATTCAAAATACAACTGACAGTGAAGTACATTAAGACGAAAGTTTGCAAAGTCTTAAAATATTCAAAATGTAACAGGAAGTAGTGATGTCATCATTACATTTACATACTGACTTATGATTGGTCTGACTTACCTGAAAGTATTTTTGTTCATCTTTAGTTTCGTTGTACATTGTAAAACTCAAACAAAATGCAATGTTTAGCAGAACAAATGCTATTAGCTCATACTTCTGTGAAGTTTGAGACTGGTGATATTAGTTTGTGCAGATGGATGGAAGAAAAGGAGTAAAAGAGCAAAACAAACATCATGAAACATGTTTAGATGGGAGTGGAACTAAATTATGAATAAAAAGAAACATTGGTGTTTTTTAATGATTTTACAATTATTAAAATAATTGGTCTTAAAAGTCAAAATTAAATGTATTTTAACATTGTCGTCAGATTACTATTAACTTAAATTGGAAATTATAGAAAGCAAAAGAGGCCGCTGATATTCCCATGCAAAAACTATTAAAAGAGCTAATATAAAGGACCTGTACATTTACTGTACATCACCCCACACACACTTCACAGAGTGACATCAGAGGTACATTCAGATACTATGATTACACTGAATAACATTACATCCGATTCTTCCTTTCTGGTTGTAGCTGATAGTAATGCATCAGAGGTTCACTTATCAAGCAGGCAATTCAGTGACTGCTTTTCATCAAGTCTACTGAGCAGATTGAGATAGAGAGCTGAGGAAGGGAAGGGGAGAGATGATATGTTTAACACGTGTCTGTCCAGTTCTGAGTTTCTCTTATCCCATTTGACAGAGACCCTAAAGAGTCATATCACATGTGGCGGTGTTAGTGAGTCTGCATCACGTCTTTTAAAGAGATAGTGGCTTTGATTTCACCAGTTCTTTAATCTAGATAGTAGCTGGCTCTCCAAGTCAACGAAAATGACTCACTGTGAACTAATATTGATAGATCTTACATGGTTTAATCTCACTCCGGCCCAAGCAAACACTATCCAGTCCTCTCATAAACATTAACCTCAGCTTATCCAACTACAAAACATACCGGACTGACGTTTGTCCACTTTCAACACAGTCTGAGCCTGTTATCAAAGTCTTTGAGCTACGGAAGTGATCAAACAGCAGGAACTAAGAGACTGGAGGCTGATAGCAGGAGCTGATGATGGACGCTGACTGTGAAGTTAAGAACCATAGAAATTTACTTGGCAATGTTAAGGTTTTGGTTACTTGGTAGCATCTCTATATTAAATCGCACTCTGTTGCAAATTGCCAACATCAGTTAATTTTAAGAAAATAACATTCTTAGAACTGTGGCTAACATTCTTCCTGTAGTGTTTAGAATGTTTGTTCAGAGTTATCTGTTTTTGATAGTGGTACATCATTCATGGAGTTTTGTTCCCCTTGAAATTTTTCAGTTGGATGCTTTTCTAACTTGTTTCAGAATGTTCAGAGAATATTCAAAAGTAACGTTCCAATACTGTTTACATGGTTTCTGCAGGTCTTAAAAAAAGTCTTTAATTTGATCTTCTATAAGTTCATATAAATATAATAAAACAGTAAGTTGTGGTTGTTTTTTGAGCCCATTGGCAGATAAAAAAAAAAAAAATCATGGATCATAAGGTTTTTTCAACTCCCATAACTGAGGAAAAAACAAAAAAGTATGATTCGAACGCTTCGAGAACATTCAACTTTTTTGAATGTTTGTTGTCATTGTTTTTGCAAAACTGTACTCAACAAAAAAGTAACTTTTTTCTCATTTGCTCAGAATAAGCTGTGCGTGTAAATCAAAGGAGAAGTGGAGGACATCATGCAACATATCAGTAAAAAACTGTAAATGCAAAAAAATTGACACGTTATGCTTTTTATATTGACCACATAATATAATAATTTTTATACCCCCAGCATTCACTGAAGTGCCCTTCAGGAAGATTTAAACATTTGTGTGGCTTAGCAAACTATAACATTAGCATGACTCATAATTTCCCACTGTTAGGTTTGATAGAGAGCGGGTCACATGTTGCTGAGCGCACTGATATTGGCTTTTGAGGCGATGCAGTTAGAAGCCATTTATTTTAATCACAGGATAATGAGAGGGAAACTCTGCTGCTCCCTGCAGCAGCACGAGGAGAAAACAATGTGTGCTTTCCTCCAGGGAAATCTTGCATCTATTTTAAGATGTTTCAGATGTTGGTGTGTAAAATGAAAGTGGGTTTCTGAGGGGTCAGGTTTGCTGAAGAACCTATAGCACAAAATAAAGTGTATGACTGGATCTGATGATGAAGAGTGGAAAGAAAAATATGAAAAGTTATGAAAGAAAAAACATCTTTGCATTTTTCCTTTTCTCTAGCTTGCTTCCTAATCTAGTTGTCTAATAAACATGATATTGTATTTTATTTTATGATTATCGTTGGCACTTTGACTGAAGATGAGAGCATCTGCATAAATGTAATGTAAATGTAACAATAATTTAGCTTTACACATAATTCCATATTCAGATACACGTTTAGAGAAAACGGTTGATAATCAAAACAAGAAAATATATCTTGGGCAAGAAAAATAGCCTTTGTTTGTGAATTAAGATAATTTTTCTTGTGCATTGGCAAACCTAACAAAATAAAGATTCTTTTTTTTTTTTTTTTTTTCAGAAAGCAAGACTTAATATATTACAGAATTTTGCTTCAAGTAAAAGCATCTTAATTCAAGAATGTTTAGATATTTATACTAGAAAACAAAACAATTTTTCTGCATTTTATCGATGTCTAAAATTCAAGAACCTGCAGAAACACTGAAATGCAAAAAAAGAAAAGAAATTTAGGGAAAACTTAATATGCCATCCATAAATCACATGAGGTAGATAGAAATACACACCACACCACAACATACCCTCTTTTTCAATGAATATCTGCCAAGCTGGCAGGCAACCTGTAGTTTTTGAATATTGAGTAGCTTGTCAAGCAAGCTGCATTTTCTACGAGTTTTAGCAGAAGTCATCGCCTGTAGCTCTGAGCTGTGGGAGACCGGCAACATCCAGCCCGGATGATCGCTAATGTAAAACCACTTATGCTGGACCCAAACTAAACAAATGACAGAAAACAGTGTTCAAAAGCTAAATGGGGTCAGAGAGATACTGAGATCCGTATCAAGCCATACAAGACAAATCATGATCATTCAGGATTTATTTAAGGAAAAAGAAAGGAAAAAAAAACAATCACTCATTCCCCATTGCTTAACAGCATGGAATATAAACTCTGATATGTGCAGATGATTGTCAAAGGCATTGGATATACAAGCCCCATATCGACAGAAGATCACATCACAGTAAAGTTAGTATTCGTGTGCCACTCCCAAAATATGATCATCATTGTCACATGCATATGAGTATATAATTCACATTTCACTGGGCAACTTTTATTTCGGACAGGTTATGTGAGAGATGCAGAGATCACAAGGCCTGCATTATCAGCGTTGCATTTTTTAAATATTTATATATTCATATAGATATAGACATATTTCTTCATACATATAGTTACATGGTAAGGACTTTTGAAAATATACGCAAACAATCGGTTGAATCGGAAAGCGCATTTAACATGCTCGCAATTCTTTATAAAATCATTTGGTGCGGTCGCAAGGTTTTTCTTTCTTAATTTGCAAAGAAGTCGACATTCAAGGGACATGTTTAAAACTGCACAGTCACTGGTTAGCACAGACACTTGTCAGTCACAGCTTTTTCATCGTAAGAGGCAAAAGTGACGCCTGAGTTGGTAAAAAAAAAACTAAACAAAGGAACACATCAGGAAACGATTCTTCTGGAAAAGGTGCATCACAAAAGATCATCGTTATATATTCACCATGTTGCGCGTGAGAAGTTTGTACAATAGAAACGTGATTTTTTTTCAGAACGTATGACATTGAGAGAGAAACAAGATTGTGAATATACATCTGTGCATTACTGTCAACTGTGAGGCCGATAACTGCAGAGAAAGGCAGTGTTTAGAGAACAAAATGACACACATAATGTACACAGTAACATCTCTTCAGGGACAACATGATAGACACGTCACAATCACATTTTATTTACAAAGCCTTTGGACACACAGTGATTTGCTCTGGACGCAGACAGACCACGGTGATGCTGTGGTCGAAGTGATCGCTCCACTCTGATTGATCAGGATGTGTTTGTGTGTGAGCCACGGCACGTGTGTGTGCATGGATTCACTATAGTATGTTAAAATGAGTTCATAGATCTAATTGTTATAGTTCAATACATTTATGTTTGGCTTGCAGTGGCAGTTACTGTATATGGATTTATCTTTGTTCAAAACACCCCAACATTTTGGTTTATACCTTGCACATCCTACTGAGGGTTCAAAAATTCAAAACCAGAATACCAGACACATTTCCTGCATTTTACGCCCATAAATACGCACAGAAGTGACACTCACAAACACAGACTACATGGACAATGAAGCCAAAAATTTTAGGTCCTGTTGCCACAGAAAACCATTTATAATTGTCCCTCAGTTTATGAAAAGGAGCAGAAATTACATTTGTAGTAATGCACTTACAATGAAAGTCTACAGGGGCAAGAAATTGCAATGTAATACATTTTAACAGACTTTTTTTTTCAGATTTTCAAGAAATTCAGTCTTTCTACTGCAAAAGTATTAGCTCAAATAACACCTATTTGTACAGAAAAATTAAGACTTGCTTTAAGAAAAACCCTCTATAATGCCCTTCTATATAGTAGACTTTTATTCTTACAAACTAAGAGACAAACTGAAATGATTTCCTGTGGTAATCAACATCATGCCACAGATACTGTCATTCAACATTCATCTAAATAACCTTTAGTTATCAAACCCTTCATAAACGGCTCTGAATGAAACTGAAATGTGCAGTATGGTTCATTCAAATCAAATAAAACCGCTTTTGTGACATACAAAAACACAACGTTACACCAGTTTCGTGAAAAGCTTTGCAGAGCATCTCTGTTGTGAGATTACAAACTCCTCTCGGGTGGGAAAATGAAGACAAAGTGCTGCATGCATGACCTGACTGAAAAATAAAGCCATTAGCTCAAACCCACCCACACTGAAACAGACATTCAGGATGAAACGAATGGGAAATTCATGAAGATATTCGATGGCACTTTGGAAAATATCACACACTCCTAAATCTTGTCCGTAGACGAGGTTCCCTCCTGTAATTTTAACAAACCATAAAGGGCAAAGAAGACATCAGTCACTTTTAAAAACCTGACAGGACATAAGCAGAGCCATTCGGGGACAGAAGACCAGTCACCCATCAATAAGGAAGTGTAAAAACCTTAACTTAGCCCTTAAACCAATGCTAGAAATTCAGACACTCTTGAGTCGTACTGGGAAGATGTTTAGAGTCACTAAAAGTTATGCTGCGTTCACGTTGTGTCAGAATTACACAACATGTCAACACATAATGGATCAATGATGGCAAAATACTTAATAGCCACACTAAAGAGCCACATTTTTTTTGCAAAATCAGGAAGAGCTAAGAGAGCACAGCATAATATGCTGGCTATAATAAAAGTACATATTAAATTGAAATATTTAGCAGTATCTATACAAAGCTGCCTTTTAAAAGTGAAGTTTCTGCACCACTAGCATCACAAAATGTTGCGAAAAAAAAAAAACAATTCCTAAACTCTTGTGTTTGCCTTTGGTCGCATAAAAAGGCCAATCCTGCCCTAAGCTTGTTTCCAATCTGTAATAGAATGCAATAGTGACGTCCACTTTTTCAGCAGACTTGGAACCGGAAGTATTTTTTCCATTCATTTTTCCCATTTAAGAGTTATTATAAGACATTGACCAAACCAACCAGCGATGAGGTGACTTACAACATTACAAACTATAATTTGAAGCAAAAACTTATTTGAAAAGCGGAGAAAAAGACTTTAATCGCTCAAATGAGGGAAAGAACTACAATCCCATGAATAACTGCAAATAACAATCAAATTAAAAACAACAAATACATATAAAACCATTGATTTAAAGAAGTTCTTTGTGTATGATATTGCAAAATATACATACACCAATATTAAGTAAGTGTAGGGAAATTACATCAGTCATTAGCATTATTGCTTTGTGGAATGTAGTTTTTCAGAATCATGGGTAATGTAGTTTTTCACAAGAAATCCCACTGTTGAACATAATGCAATCGATAAACATAAAAAAGTAAATCATATACCATCGTTAAACAACCTCGTAGCTCACAGTAGGTCTTTTAAAAATCAAATCTTCTATGGAGAAAAATGATGGGATTTACTTCCAGAACCCGATTTAGTAGTTTGTATCACACTTGGCTAATTCTGAAATGACGTGAACGTAGCATAACATAGCAGTTTCCCCACATGGTCAAACTGTCATACAAGCATCGTGTGAGTTAAACAGCTGTCCATCATCCTATTCAACATTTTTGACATTATTCCAACTGGATGAGACAATCTCAAACCATGGAGGGGTTACTAAAGATACCATCACTATGGTGCCCAGTGCAGCTCCGGAATTCCCTGAGAACTCGTTCACTGGGCGTAGAAAGACGCTGCCATGGCTTTCAGGAGATCTGTGTCGTGTATTAACAGCTATACTATATTCAGTTACTAACACTGACTGTCTGTGTGCATTTAAAGTCACATTTGAAATAGAGAATAACAGGATCAAGTTGTTTTTTCTCTGCTTTTTTAAAAAAAAGGTCCAGTAAAGTAAGATAACAATCAAACATATTGCATGTTTTAAAAGATATCTCAAACTTTGCGATGCTAAAACCTTATGGCGAGGTTTCTAATCTCATAAAACACTAGCAGTTGCGCTACCTGTTCTCTCATTTGTGCAAACAGAAGTCTCGACTCGAAAAATGTCGCAAAACAGTCTGACGTGATTATTAAAAGCTCTTCTGCAGGTCAGCGTAACACATCAGTGGAAAACCCCGAAAGATCAAAATGGTAGCTAACGAAAAATACAATAAATTGTGAGTAGATATAGAAAGTTAAAACAGAGGGTAAGAGGGAAGAGCTAGACATATTACGATATAGTAAGAATCGTTTGACATTGGCACCGTCCTCTTATAAGGGCGGACACAATCATGCACACTTTCGTACCTAAACCTCTGCGCTCTTCGTTTTTTTTTGTTTTTTTTTCATGGCTGGCGTGGTTCGTAGCACATTCATAGCAAAGACATAACAGTTCTGTCTATCCGCACAAATTCACTTCTCAAAGTGGAAGCCATCTTCCAGACATTTCCGTCTCCTGTCGCTGCATGCATTGCACCCTCTAGTGGCCTGGAGGTTAAATGGCAGGAGTGCATTAGGTGCGTGCAGTGTCTTTAGCCTTTCAGTGTTTGCTATAGCGATGGGTCAGTCCTCTGCCTTACTGGACGGCAGGGCGGGGAATGGGCTGAGGGGCAGGGCTCACAGGGCGGTGGCCTCCCAGCTCTCTCCCCGCAGAACCTGGCGTCACTTGGTCCCAGTTAACACTGTGCTCACAGACACTACTGAGGGAGGGAGTGGCCTGCAGGGCTCCGCCCCTGAGGCAGTGGAGGAAGCAGCTGATGCCAGGGAACAGGAAGTTTGTGGAGGGGCAGTACCTACAAAAACATATTCACCAGTTAGAAGTGCATGCCTAAGTTAGAAAAAAGATTTTTTTTTTTTGCCATTATAAGCTATATACATGTAGATCCAATTGATTTAGTAAAATCATTTAAAAAATAAATGTAATTTTAAAATGCATTCAAATTATTGGAAGTCACTTTTATTATTTATTAAACATCGATAATATTTTGTATAAAAAGATTAAATGTATAAGACTATATACTATATAAGACTAATACTTACAGTCTTTGCGTGGTACAGAGGTGTTTCCTGTGGCCATATCATTACTGAGAACAGCATTTGCGTTGGGAGCAGGTTTGTGGTTTTGAGTAAGTACTGAAGTGGTGTTTGTTGTGGTGTTGGGTGGTAGGGTTGGAGTCTGATTGGCGTTCAGTATGCGGTTCTGGTTGGTGTTGCTCGATTGGTCCATGCTGCTCCCCATGCTACTGCCCAACTGCAGTCTCCTCATGTGGCGAACCACGGCCGTGGCGTTGAAGGCTTGCTGTTATATGGAGAGATGAGAAGTCATGGTCAAAAGGAACCGAAACAGACATTTCCAACTCTTAGGTCCGAAACATACAAATACTTCCAGCTAAACAAACTTCAAAATTTGTTCAGAATCTATTTGCACAAGGTTGCTGGCCTTATTCACAGTGTCACTTCTACTCACTCTCCATTTGCTTTTTGCAAAGTTTTTGCGCATTTGTCGACTGACGGACTCATGGATGTTCTTGCAGAGTGCAGTGTCTCCCGCGATCCTGAAAAGCAAAACGAAAAGTCAAACCTTTCCACCCTGCTTCACCTACAGTGACGTCCTCTCAAGAAGCACTTTGATTTACTCCAAAGTGTGTTAATTCACTATGGTTTTCGATCCTTGTATTCTGTTCTCCAGTTTTTCAGACTCCAGTGTTTGGTAAGGGCTTGTTAAAGCTGCCTGTAGAGGATGTGCTAATTGCCGATTAGTGCTTTGGAATACATAATGTGAGATTAGGAGCAGTCTCTTAATTGGCTGGTGTTTATTCAGTAGCTTTCCTCCTGCCCTTGAGAGAGATCATGGTGCATGATAATAGAGAGACCGAATTCAGTCTGATATTCAGAACGTACACACAATCCCCAGCTGACGCACACAGCGTCTCAATCTGATATGAATGAAATGCTGCACTAATAATGAGAAATAAAGTCTCTAAATGCTGTTAGTGAGGTCACAGTTTAATTGTTTTGGTACAGCTTAAGTGTCTTTGAGGACCTTAAAGACCGTCCAACAAAAAAAAGTCAATCATAAAGAACAATGACCTGCAGAGGTCTACTTGTTGCTGTTACAAAAGGATCTTTATTAAATTATTAATTTAAACAATATCACCTCATACAGCTAAGATAATCTACAATATTATTTGTAAGAAGAACTGTTTATTATTTATTATTGGTATCAACCATAATAAATCATCATTTAATTTAAAATAAATGATAAATAAAATAAATAAATACAGTTAAATTAATAAGAAAATTGCTTTATTATATTTTAAGATTATTTCTGTATAATAAAACTGAATTTCAACTGAATTATTATTATTTACTATTTAATAATAATAAAAATCATTTTGTATTTTGACAGTATTGACTTACCAGGGATGTCGAAGGGCCTGTTCACATGTGTATCGCTTTGAGGGGTCCTTTTCCATCAAACAACCGATGAAGTTTTTTGCTGTACATTAAATATAACAAATATAGAAGTTAAACATAAAATAATACAAAACGTACAAGTTCAGCAGCTCAGAACCATTCAACTACATTGACATGCAAGGCATCCTATCTGCGTTGTACACAGTGAACCTCCACTATTCCACCTTCATCCTCTTGGTGAGATTAAATTTATCGGTGGAAAGACTGACAACAAAATTTGGATTCATTCACAGTTCCTTGATTTGAAGTTTGGAAGAGTTTCACAGAGCTGATGCCCGTGGTGTTTACTGAATGCCAGAGCCGACGCTCAGACTTTCCTGTAAAACATTTTTCCTCTCTTACTGGCAATATGTGGAGTTACTGAGAGATGAATAAGTGAGTGTGTTAAAGAATAAACAACTATAAAGCACACCATTAGCACCATGTGCTTCTTCTCTGCACTTCACAGACAGAGTGAATATACCTGAATCAGATATATCATCCCAGTACGGTGCATCAAACTCATAGTCCGCTTTCAGGATCTGCTCAAAGAGTTTGGAGTCATTCTCGTCATAAAAGGGAGGGTAACCACACAGTCTGCAAGAAAACATACGTGTAATGCATCATTTCCATACTTACAGTACAGTATATGTGTGAAACTGAACCCACATATAGCCTTATATATGTAACCCTACTTATATAATATATCAGTAGTTCTTATATGCAACTTACATTTAAAGGGACAATTCACCTGAAAAAATATTATTATTATTATTATTTACTCACTCAAATAACTTTTTTCTTCTTTCTGAAGAATGTACTAGTTGCTCTTATCCATATAATGAAAGCATATAGCCTCAAAACCCTTGTAATATAACGCAATAATCATAAGAATGACTTTTATATACTTATTTTGTTATATTGGATATTAGTCCTGAATAAATAATACTAGATTTCCACTTCTAAGTGAACAATCCCTTTAGATTATCAAGGCAAGGCAGGTTTATTTATATCCTGTACAGTAACGCATTTCATACACAATGTTAATTCAAAATGCTTTACATAAAAGGAAGAAAAATAATCATAACAATAAAACAAGGAATTTAAAATGATTTAAAAATTGATTCAAAACAGTTAGAAACAGAAAATGATTATACATCAAAAACACATCAGTTCAAACCTTGATACTACAGTAAACGTTATGCTTAGTAAAAAAGTGTAAATAAACCCCATTCTGGACCTTTCTGGAATTTCGAAAAGAAAGACAGCTGATTAAACCTGATCAACGTAAATCAAATTTCCTTGGAATGTTTTTCTCCTCCCATCATCAAAGCCATTAAAATACCTTTCCTCATGGGGAACGGAGGCAGTGGGGGGGTGGAAGGGATGGTGATTTTCTGCCTGATTTCGACCCCATTAGCTTTGTGTTTTTCTCTCTTCTCGTTGGATTAGCTAATCAGACGATAAGAGAATTAGCTACAGTTTCAGCCAGTTGTCACTGCAATAATCACACCTGAGAAGAGACCAACCATCCATGAGATCAGACTCTGAGCTCTAGTGGACGCTGGCTCCGAGGAAGAGGTGGGCAGAGGCCCTTATCACTAAACACACACCAGAGTCATTTTAGTCCTATTTATGTACTTTTACGCTTATCAATATTCTGAATTTGCCTTTATTTTCAGTATTCAGTATTTTCAGTATTTTTATTATGTGATTCTGTCAACTTGTAAAAAAAATTTTTTTATATTAAGCTTTAGTTATTTGTTTTAGTAAAATGAAGTTGGCAACTAATTAAACCTCAGCTTTAAAATTCAGCTTTACTGCTATTAATGAGGTTTTCAGTAGTTTACAAGTTTACAAAAACAACTCTGACACAAACTCATATCATGCACAAAATTTACAAATTAGTCACCATTAAATCTAAATTGACTTTATACACATTCCTGACCTTGATGTGAATGATTCATAATATTTATTACACCAAAAGTGATAATACAGAATCATAATGTAATAAAATGCGTCCCTAAAAAAAAAAAATCAAGTTTGTCATATAGAGACCACTTTTCATGATCCAATCAATTCCTAATCAGAATCAGAAAGAGCTTTATCACCAAGTGTGTTTCCACACACACAAGGAATTAATTTTAGTGTCGTAATGGATCAAATCAAGTCCTGCTTTTTATTTATTTCTTTTTTTGTTTGTGTGTTTAAAGGGATAGTTCACCCAAAAATTTAAATGAGCTGACAAAACAGCCGATAAAACATCACAATCATGCACATAAAAAGTTCATCCCCTGTTGTTCTCTCAAATCAAAATTTTAGTACTGTGTTCACTTGTAAATGGTCCTTGGTCTGTATCTGATAGACTGGAGTCATGTGGATTACTTGTGGATTATTATGATGCTTTTATTATACGTCGTATGACCTAAGGGTGAGTAAATTAATTTTTTTGGCTGAACAAAGTGACCTGTATATCATTATGGGAGTTAAAATGAATTACCTGAGCAAGAGTAAAACTGTAAACAAACTCAACCATAAAGATGTAATAGTTGGGATCCGGACAGCTGTGAGTGGGAGTGATGGGAAGCGCTGTCTGAACGACAGCTTCACCAGTTTGTTGACAGACAGTGTGAGTGTTTGTGTTGGCGCAGGAGTCGCCCCAGAGCAGACGGGATCCAAAGACCAAAACAAAAGACAATTGACTCAGATGTACATGTTTTTATGTTGCTTTGTCTGTGCTCAGACTCCCAGTGAAATGCTAATAAACACACAGAGAAGCACAGATGGCCACAGCTTGTGTCAAATGTACAGCTTTTATGACACACTCCTAGTATCCTTATGAACATTCTCAAACTGAAACATGGAAGAAAACATACAGAGGGTGAAATGAAGATAACACAGTGGTATCGCAATGGTTTGTTTGGGAGGAATGTACTTTAGTGTAAGGAATACTCCATTTGAATGGTCATGATTATAATAATTTTGCTGGCAATATTAAATCAAGAAATGTCATGAATATTTTAATCATTTAACGTGCTTTTTATTTGGCCAGTAGGTTTCCTAAAGACTTGTGAGTATTAGAGTGTTAGGACTCCTTAAAGGGGGGGTGAAATGCTATTTCATGCATACTGAGTTTTTACACTGTTAAAGAGTTGGATTCCCATGCTAAACATGGACAAAGTTTCAAAAATTAAGTTGTACGTTTGAAGGAGTATTTTTGTTCCCAAAATACTCCTTCCGGTTTGTCACAAGTTTCGGAAAGTTTTTTTCGAGTATGGCTCTGTGTGACGTTTGATGGTGATGGTTATGAATTTATTAATACAGTTGTTTGATTAATTTTGTAGTCTCAAGCATTCAGAAATCACACAAAAGAAAATTAAGTTATATGTATTTTAATAGTGTTGGTTATTAATTGACCAATCATTATTGCCTCATTGTTTTTAAATATTGCATTTTAAGTCATTTAAAGGCTGTTGTTTGCTTATGTCTATTTTTATTAGGCCTACCAAAAAAAAAAAAAACAACAAAAAAAAAGGCTATCTGAATACTTCTGTCCATTATTATTTGAAGTAACAAAACCATGGTTAATTTGTGGTACTTTTAATTGTACTTTTTTCGTAGTAAAACCACTGTAAATTTTCATAAGGGTACATGGAACCTCTGAGAATATTAAGGCAGATGTATTGGTGATGTTGAAATTATCTTCAACACATTTTTTCAAAAAAGCAACTTTTTTTAGCCAAATTTTACATTTAAGAAAACATGGTATCTGGGTATTCATTAGCACCATCACTGTACCATGGTAACACCGCAGTGTTTATTGGTAAGAAAGCATTCCCATCTGCTGAGAAACCAGAGGAAATCCAGAAATCTTCCATTAATCAAGATCTCAAATATTTGTGAGACTCAGACTCTCTCTTTTGTTTTAATGACTCACTCAAACTGCAGCACAACAATAAGCCCATATAAAGAGTCTGATGAAAGTGGGGCACAACATCTGCAGCTCGTCAGGAGAGATGGCTCAGTTACTCAGAGGTCCAGTGAATCTTCTTCTGAAGATTTCCTCAGCTTATAAATTAAAGGACAAGTGTGGCATTGTGGGTACTTACAGGATGTAGGCAATGACGCCGATAGACCAGCAGTCCACAGCTTTGCTGTACGGCTTCTGAGCGAGAACTTCTGGAGCTGAGAAGAGACAAACAAATCCAATCATTCCTGTATGCCATTGAGTTTCTGTCTTGTTAGACAACTAGATCAAATTAAAGACTTGAACATCTTTGTGTTAGTGTAAGTGTGTGTGGATGTGTCTGAGAAAGCAGACTCATGAAGAACTCCTGAAGGGCACTCAATGCACCATCAGGACAAACATGTTTTTGAGACACACACACCTTCATGCAAACTCATCCCGTTATACTCCACAGGAGGCTGAGGCTCCTGAGTCCTTCTAAATTGATTCTATTATTCTCCATTTTCCGCCTCTAGACGTTCTCTTCCTCCCTTCAGAAAACGAGCTTTCACTCATGACACAAAAGCTTTGTTTCTGTGGTTTAGGGCTTCAACTTATCCTAGAGTCGCCTGTTGTGTGTGCGTGCTGGACTAGTCTGTTACTCATGAAAGCTGCGTTTCGAAACGCCCTTGAAAAGAAAAAACACATTTCCATCAGAAATGTTAGAAACTCTGTGACCTCCTAAAAACAGACAGGTAGCAGCGATGAAGAAGACACTTTTAAACTATAGCAAGCGATGCATCATTTATAAAGTACTCCGACTTGAGTGATGCTGCTCTTTGAAAAATGAGCTACATTGAAGCTAATTACGAGGTCAATATATTTTAGATTTAAAATAAAGAAGAAAAAGTTCTCAAACATGGATCTCATTTAGGTTTGTGTATTAAATATTCACAATCTATTTACTGTTTATTGCTGGTAAAATGCAAGACACAAAATTATATTAAAAAGTAAAAGATATAAAAACGAATGTTGACATTTCTTGCAATTCTGACTTTTCTTATCAGAATTATTAATATACATTCTGTCATGGAATGAAACAAAATAAAGATTTTTTTTATCTTACAAGTCGGACCTTTTTCCTCATAATTCTGAGTTTATATCACATCTGATTCCGAGGAAAGAAATATAAACTCATAACTGCGAGGAAAAAATTCTGCATTGTGAGATGAAAAGTTGAGGTAAGAAGCATTTTCCTTTTTTATTTATTTCATTATTTTTTCCCCAAGCTTGCATAAAATTTTTCGCAATACTATGATGAAAAATAATGCTGTAATGTCTGTTTTTCATTAGAAAATGATAAAATGATTAAATGTAAGCTATTTTGAACAGCTAAGGTACTCGTATCGTGGCTACAAGTACACAAACACATACAAGCTACATTAGGTCATAAGGGGCTTCTTTTACAGCTTAACTGAGTATGTGCAAACAAAACCTGCTTCAGTTCAGCAGGACTGCAGGAATGGGCTATTTTGAGGCTTTGATCAATATAATCCCATCATCACATCTGAAGTGTCTACTAAACAGATGTGTGTGCATGAGAGAGACGGTGAAGCAAAAATGAGGAGCTAAAGGATAGAAAACCATGACAGTTGATCCTTAAATTTGATTCAGAGAGCTTGCTGTGAGATTGTTACCATTTAAAGACAAAAAGAGGGCATTCCAGACACACACTCACACAAACTGAATGCATGCCTGTGTGCTGCTCTCATTCAGCTCTAGTGTTTCCATTGAAGAGAAAGCTCACACACAGCAGCCTGACAGTCTGACCCCGGTCCAGGATGCAACGGGTTTAAGAATCATTTTATAGCTGCCAATAAGTGCAGTTTAAACACAGGTCCATGGAAACTTGTCTGTAAAGACTGCCTCAAACACACATGCATGAAGAGGAATGCAGGAAACTCAACAGTACTGAGACTAAACCCATGTGCAGAGGAATCTTACATAATCTTATTCTTTTTAATTATTAGTTTAAGTGAAACATGTTTCTGCTTTTAATGGGTAATGCTTTATGATGAAGTTTAATTTTTTTAACATTAGTTTTTGCATTAGGTAGTGATAAAAAATAATTTTACAGCATGTCCATTTCTACAGAATTTCTTTAATGTTTCAAAAATTAACACAGTTATTGTATGATGAACAAACATGAATTCTATTAACAAAGACTATAAAAATGTGTATGTTTATAAACTATAGTTTAACCTAGATTTATAAATGCTGAAAAACTAGTTGTTAGTTGTTATAGTTAGTTAGTTAGTTAGTTACGCTTAATACTTTAACTAAATGTTGACAAGTTATCTTATTGTAAAGCGTTACTGATATTTAATAATAATACTTATTATCTCTTGTAAAACAAAACTAAGTTACTAACCACATCATATGAAAGTTAGTTTTCTTTTCTTTTTTTTAATCAAATATTTATATTGAATATGAATATTTAATATAGTTTATATTTAAAAATATATATATTTTTAAATTTTGATACAGTATATTTTACTTTAGCTTCAATATAAATTACCAATAGCTATTTTCAATCAAAGTTACTAACCACATAATATGAAATGTAGTTTTCTAAACTGAATGTTCAGAGATTTTCTGTACCCAGCCTGTGTGTGTTTATATCACATGCAGCATCACATTCAGCCATCTTGGCTCAAGAGTGTTGCAGTCGCTCTAATCGCAGGGGAAAAGCAGGCGACTGTGGGGCAGTTCTGTCAGTCTGAGATAAGAATAAGCTTGAAGTGCAGATATAGGCCAACCAACACATGCATCCCATCCAGTCACTTTCCAACAGCTAAAATATACACACATTTGTATCTTCAATAGGCAAACTCATAAACATCTCAAGCTGGCTTTTATATATAACCTCTTACCCACGTATCCCGGCGTTCCACAGGCTGTTGACATGACATCACCTGTCCCCTCCATCTTAGACAGACCGAAATCACTGATCATGATCTTTGAGGCATCTTGAGGGTTGAAATAGAGCAGATTCTCTGGCTGAAGATAGAAAACACATTCATAGTCAAATCAAACATATCAAACCAGAGCAGAATTGCGAATGTGGGTGTGTTTCGCTCACCTTTAGATCTCTGTGTACAATGCCCATACTGTGGAGGTAGTTTACAGCATCAAGTACTTGTCTGATAAGTGTACTGGCATCTTTCTCAGTGTAGAAACCTTTCTCCACAATCCGGTCGAACAACTCGCCTCCAGACACACTGGAAAAAGACAGAAAGTGAGAGAGAGAGACCACAAAAAAAGCAGAGAGACCACTAAAAAACAAATTCCATATTACAATAAATTATAGATTTAAATGTTTAATTACATAGTAAAACATTAGCAGTAATGGGTATCCTAATACACAGTACAATTGCAGGCCTGTTATTGATGTTGGATCTGATCAGATCAAACCAAAACAGTGCAGAACTGATTTGAATACAGGGGGAAAATGACTTTATCTCATCCCTGTAAGTGCAGAGGCCAAGAGGTCACACAATGGCAAAGAACTCAATGACGGTTAGCCTCTTGATCTCCTACACCAGTATTAGCAGGTCATTCCTATGTAAATTCAAACTCCGCAGCATGCAAATTTAGACTCAAAGCTGAAGAGTGCAGACGTGCATTAGTGCAGTTCCAGCTTTTTAGAGCACATTAATGCTTACTTAAAGTCTGAGGCTGGACTTGGTGTGGTCTGAGCAGGGGTTGTTTTCAAACTACTAAGACTATAGCGCCCTCTTCTGGATGGAGATACAATCACCTTTGTTTATAGTCTTTTGCGAGTGTCTCAAAAGAAATCGATGTATTGTCCATTGATGCATATACACACGAAATATGCATTAAATAACAATTAAGTGTTTCTTGTCACCTAATTCATCCTTTGTTTTGATCTATATGTAGGACACAATTGAAAAAAAGCTAACATTTATAAGTAAAATTTCCCATGAAAAACCAACTTCTACCTATTATAAATAGCTCCTTAAGGTAGCAAATGCACATTTGAGTATATTGGACGAAGCAGCAGTTTTGAGGAGACTATTTTTACTACACACTGATGTAAGAACTTGTAACATCCATGAAACTTTTCCACTGGACAAAAGGTTCCATATAAAAAATATGTTTAAGAACTGTTTACTAAAAGGTTTTTGGGGAACCAAAAATGGTTATTCTACGGCATCATTGCAAAAAGGTTTTTTTTTTTTTTTTTTGCAAAAAGCTTTATTTTTAAGAGTATATGTAGGATTATTTCTTATTTTTACAAAGTATACTGCTGCCAACATGATAATTTGTGTTGCATGTTCCTCCAGTGCACATTGCTTATTTCATTTCCAAACCTGACAGTGTAAGTTATTGTTATATGGACCTTGGCAGGGAAGGAAACCTTTTGGACCTTAATTTAACACCCCTGCTCTACGTCCTTATGATGCACCATCTCAGTTGTAGTCAATGGATTTACAGCGCTCTCTGCTGCAGTGTGTCCGTATCTTTCTCTCTGTCCTCACCTAGTCTTTATTTCTCTTGTTCCACTGCCTTAAATCATGTCATACTGTGCAGTAGTGCCTGAGGGTATAACATGCATAAAGAAAACCGTCCATATCTGATTGAATCACACTTACACACACTTACATGAAGAGTGATTAAGAAAAGAGTTTCTAAACTGCATCTCTGATATTATACAGAAAGCAGAATGGTACTGTTTACATATTCATCTCAACACCATATGCCTAAATGTTCTTCATGTTTTTCTCAGTAACACACACACACACACACACACACACACACACAACCTATTAACAGGGAAAAGAGGGGCAGGCTCCCGGCCAAATTTCAAATTAACACTGTGGAATTCAAATTCTAATGCGGTTTCCAGGGGCAAAATGAGGACGAAAATAAATGTTTATATCCTCTAATCCGCCTGACTTCCTCTCGTCTCCATATCATCAGTATTTAAAGTATTGAAATGAAATCAGAATTGACCCTGTTTATGCTGTTGTCCTTGTAATCTCTCATGAAAATGTAATAAAGTGCTCCGTCCCTGAACCAAATTTCCTTAACCCCTCCCCTGCAACCACCTGTCATAGATATCACTTTACAGGATCAAGTTAATTCCTGATGGATAAAGCAGTCCATGCACTCACTTTTCTTATCTACATATATGGACAATCATTTGAGTTTTCGAATACACAACCCAAAACATCATAAATGACCTCTATGTAAATGATTATTCCAGGTTTAAGACAAGCTAAGCTCAATCTACAGAATTTGTGGCATAATGTTGATTGCCACAAAAAAACTATTGGGTGTTCATCTATCTTTTTCTTAAAAAATAAAAAAATAAAAACACTAAAATCAGATTTCCACTGAGTGAAGCAGGCAAATCTGTAAACATAAAAATACTCACTATTTCAATAGAACAGCCACAAGATGTAAAAAACATGCATGTTAACATGGTTTTAGTAATAAAAATCTCTTATTTACCAATCAAGTTATATCCAATTTTACTGTTCCCATCAGCCTAATATGCTGCTCCAGAAACATTTCTGATTTTTGTCAATGCTGAAAACAGTTGTGCTCTCTCTGTTGATTTTGTTTAGTTGTGCCATTTCTGTGGAAACCAATATTTTTTTTCAGGATTTGTGATTAATATAAATCTAAAATAAACAGCATTTATTTGAATTAATCGTTTGTAAAATTATACATGCATTTACTGACACTTATGTTGCATCCTTGTTGAATGAAAGTAGAAAAAAAGTCACATTCTAGAAGTAAAATTGCTAATGCCATTTCACTGCCTCACATACATCACTAATAACTTTAACATGCTCTGAAAACACACACTGCTCTGATGCAGTAAACGGTCTTTAAGGCCATGTTGTTAAAAAAAAATGCATATGATGCACACACTAAATGCTCACCTAATATTAGGTGTGTGTGTGTGTGTGTCTGTGATTGCAGTGTTGGACAGACATGCACATTCTGCTACCCATCACCGATGTTACACAACGCTTCTACGTCAGCATACAACAGCGCTCAGCCAACTCACCAGACTGCCACCCTCTCTCTTCCTCTCTGTCCAGATCTGCATTCTTCATCTTCCAGTTCGCTGTGATCTGGTTTGCGGCCTACCATGCCATCCTTTATTCTTATCGCTTTACAGATAAAGTTTTGCGCATTCATGTGTCAGAACATTGAGCTCATCGAAACGGAGCTGAAGTGAAGGACAGTACAGAAGTCACTTTAATATGTGAGCAAGAGGTCAGACTGTCCACTGCTGTTTAATCAAAGAGTAAAAACACAAAATACAGCGTTTTTTTTTTTATTGCAGAAATGCCTGAGGATCTGGAAGATGAGCATCAGAGATGTTTTGAATTTGTCTTATGCTTATATTTTCTTTCCACTCTCTCCCTGACCCTTTGAATCAAACAGGCCTTTTTTGTTACTGTACTTTTAAGACTTCAATATGTATATTATCTCTCTTATGATGGGCTAACCTCTTCGCATGTGAAATGAGCAAGCGACACCCCCACTAGGTTACTGAATACTGATAAGGAGATGACGATGTGGGCGGTAATATATTAAAGTCACAGTTCACTCAATTCTGACATGACTGAAGAGCAAGCACCACAGACACCATCAAAAGTGACACTAAAGACATTAATAATGTTTTAAAAGACTTGCTGTTTCAAATCAATGCTGTTCGTTTGAGCTTTGTATTCATTAAAGAATCCTGAAAAAACTCTTTCATGGTTTCCACAAAAATATTAAGCAGCACAACTGATGAAAAACCTTACCAACCCCAAACTTTTGAAAGGTGTACATACATAAACAGCTGGATATTTGTCTGTTAAAATGTAGAGAATGAACAGAAAGACATAAGCACAATGCATTGTGAGTAATTGTGTAAGCATTAAACATACTCACAGCTGCATTATAAGGTAGAGGTGATTGGGGCTTTCACAGATGTCCTCCAGCGCCACTATGTTCTCATGCTTAATTCTGCAATACAAAATCCATAAAGCTCAATTGAATGCACAATTTAACAACATCATTAATATCAGATATGTATTCCTATCAGAGACATATGTCAATATGTTTATCTTTCCATCTGAATGGAAACAAGACAAAAAGTATGTATATTTATGTATATTCAAATAAATTGCTAAAACTAAAATAAAAATGCATGTGTGTGTGTGTATGTATGTATGTATGTATGTGTGTGTATATATATATATATATATATATATATATATATATATATATATATATATATATATATATATATATATACACTGTATATCTCTGTGTGTGTGTATAGAGAGAGAAAGAGAGCGAGAGCTGTAAGGGAGACAATTTTGTATTCAATTATTAAATCTCCCAAATTACAATTTTAAATAAATGCGCTTAATTTAAGAGAGTGGAACATTCTGTATCTTCTCATAAGAATATGAATACTTCAGTGGCACACATTTCCATAACCCCATAAAATTTACACTAAACACTGCCATGTTTTATGCTTTGAAGTTGCATGCACTAGCCTGTATGCTCTTATAATTGAATTTAATAGTCAATACACACATATATAAATATTTGCACACGCATTTCAGTCTAAGGTTAATAACAGCTGAATTTAATTTACATTTGTATGCATATACAATATAATGTCATATGCAAGAAACAAATGAATAAATGTCTTTTGAAGATTCTAAAGCATTTAGATGCACGGCTAGTCTGATTGTTGTCATCTGTTGGATGCTGTTAGGGAGCTTGCTTTAAAAAGCGACTTTTTCATCTCTGTCATATCAACTGTTTTTCTTCTCCACTCCTTCCCCCTCTCCATCCCTGCAGTTAACATCGCTCTCTCCTCTTGTCATGGTAACACAGTCACGGCGGCTGTGTGTATACACATTAGTGTTGCATTTTAAGTGAATTCTGATCAGCGAGTCCAACTGGCGCATGATAACAGGCCAGGCAATGACGCAAGTGAGCGGACAATAACAAGACTCACGCGCACACACACACACGCTCATAATGGACATCGATGAGTGCAGATAATACACCCCTCCCCCACCTCAGTTTCCTATAATTAACTTTCTTTGTTCATCCATATTATGTTCAGAAAAGGTTGATTCTCTCAGGTAAGGGGCAATCATCTCAGAAACAGCCCTTTTCATTGGTGCTCACCGCTATCTGAGCCCGGATAAAATAGAAAAAGGTTTTGGTTTGGTGAAACACAGAATAAAAGCCAGCCTGCAGGCAGCCGCGTTTTGTCAGTAATGCTCCTTGTATTGTAGTTTAATATTTAAAAGAGCTACTGAGGTATAGATGAATCTGAGAACAAGTGATTCATTTAGTGGGTTCATTGAGTGGTTTCATATCGATTCACGATTCAATGAACTGGGAGTCACCTCTGATGCAGCAGATTATAACATTATCTTTGGAAACAGCTAAATAAACAAAGACTTGCCCTGCTTTTTTTTTCTTAAACAAAACCTGTAGTTCGAGTCACCCTCTGACATATTGATTTTTCAAAACTGATAATGAAAAACCCATCTGCTAGAGGATTACAAAGCCATTCACTGGCTTAATATCCCTCTCATGCGTTTGTTTCTTCTTCCCTCTGTTTCTCTCTCTTTCTCCTTCAGCAGTGAGTGGGCAGAAGCTGTAGCACGACTCATTCGCTGCCTCTGAAACCATCTTCTCTTTTGATTCAAGAGGAAAAAGCACTAAGGAATAGGGGTGAAAGCAGAAAGAGGAACAAAAAACACTCTCTATTCCATTATTTCACTATAAAACACTACTGAGTGTCAATAAAAAGAAATCATTTAACAATACAAAAGGTAGAATCACTAGCTATTTAATTAAGTCTCGCTTTCTTTTGTGCCAGGTGCTTTTAAGTGATTCACATTCCAGCTCACTTCAGATGCGTTCACATTATCTGATGTGGAGTGAGACTCATTCTCATTGAAGTATATACACAAATGAGATCTTTTTGAAAAGGGAGAGTTCACCCAAAAATGAACATTCTGTTATCATTTATTCACCCTTCACTTGCCTGTCAAAAATACACAGGAGAATATATTCTGTCCTCAGATTTATCAAGATAGCAAAGTCTCTGAGAAATTGTGCACTTGTACTGTTCCAATATTTCAAGTGTATTTTTATTTTAAACTGTACTTGTTTCTTGTTTCTAAACACACTTTTAAAAAGTGCACTTTGTAAAAATGTCATACATTTTTTTTAAGTACATTTAAAAAATTTTATGTTTTAAAAATGCGGTGTTGACTAACAACTACTCCTGAAAAGTACTTGACTATGATTTTAACTGTAGTGTTATTCGATATTACTTTTAGAGTTAATATATTTTAAATGTACTAAATTGCAACTTCATCATTACATATTTAAATGCATGACAAAGTTTCAACAGAAACAACATTAAAGTGTATTTTAAATACATCCTTATCATTACATTCAGCTGTATAGTATAAACATAATTTGAACATCTGAAAAAACTTAAGTGCTAATCAAGTGGGTCAAAATGCAAAGTTTAGCTAATTGGAATTATTGTACATTTATACTACATTCAATTTTCTTTTAATTGCAATTAAGTGTCTGAAAACATTACAATGAGTTTGCACTTAAATATATTCTAAAGTATATTTAAGTTCTCTTAATAAAAGTATGCTAAAGTGTACTGGTGTGCAGTGTAATGTATGCGCTAATGAAATACATTTTAGGAGAAACCTCTAAGACAAAGCTGATATTTAAACAAAACAAGTGACAAAAGCTATCTCTTCCACGTCAGTCTTAGTTTTTGACTAGGTGTGCTGTGTTGTGTAGCCACTCCCACCATGAAATCTTATTGGTCCTTAATCCTACTATTGCTTGATTGACTGTGACGATTGCTATTACGCAGCATTTACAATTTCAGTATGGACTGAAACGTTTATGACTGGAAACTTAGCGTCATGCCTGATTAGAACTCAATTATGTTTCATGAGCTATGAAAGAGCAGATTTGGAGGAATAACATTTTCCCTCTGGGTTAGTGAGTCTCACATCTGGATAAATTGAATTGACTTAAGTATTTAAGCATAACATTAGTTAATCAGGCAACATAACTCTGAGGCATGCCGTGAGTGTACGTCAGCAATTCTCTGCTTTCGTGAAGATTAAACTTTAACCTATGAGGGCATCTCATTATATCATTTGTAGATGCAAAGAAAATATCTTCCACACATTGTCAAATACATATGCAGGCAAGACAAACAGACAATGAAGGAATGAACACTCTCAGATTGTTCGGTGGATCTAATTACAGGCCTATGGCATCACCCAGGAGACGGCAGACAAGCTGTCAATCATTGGGTTGCTATGATATTTGATGAGGGAGACTGAGACGAGAAGGACAAAACTGTGCGTCCAATCTCCAGAGTATGATCGCCATGACAAAAGAAGCTCATGTCAGAATCAGAGGCAGTCTTTTCTGACGAGTCTCAGGGGAAACACCCGTCACACAACATATGTCACACACACCGAACACCTGCTTACATTTCCACCGACGGTGGGAAAATATCTGAGAAACATGGTAAACTTGTTACATTAACATCTGTGAAGTAATAAAATTAGGAAATAAACAGAATATTAAATGCATAGCGTTTGGACATACTTCATTCTTAATATATTTGTATTATGTAATGTATGTCATGCACTAATTGAGTTTATATTACAATTTTCTTTTTGACTGGATTAAAAAAAAGACTTAAAGAGCAGGTCATATGGTATTTTAAAGTGTCCTAATATTGTGTTGGAGTCCCCTACAAAAGGTTTAAATGCATCTAAGGTCAGAAAACATTGTATTTTCCTCAGAACATAAATTTAATATTATTCATATGCCAATAATTCCAGAATGATTTGTTCCTAGCAAGTTCTGAGCAAACCCCTCCCTTCCACAAGCCTACTCTTCTCTGATTGGTCAGCTGGCCAAGCCTGTTGTGATTGGCACAGAGAGGAGTCCTTGAGCCACTTGAACACAGCGTCTTCTCAACATGATGTAAACACACTAACTAGCGGAAGTGTTTGTGTGCAGTTCAGACTCTGTTTTTATTTCACGAGCAGGCGGGGATTATGCATGTGTGTTACTCAGTGACGTATACCGGTAACAGGAATAAGATAACATAAAATATAACGACTCGTTAAGGTGACTCTGAGCCGACTCTCTGTTTTGAGAGACAATATCTTTATTTATCATGCACTTTTTTGATTAACAACTTTCCAGACTGATTTCATTTGCGAATAGCTATGTTATAGACTACAACAGAGATATTTTTCAAAAACCCATATGACCTGCTTTTTAAACACATAATTTGAAGAAACGTTATAAATGTTTTTACTGTCACTTTTGTTCAAGTAAATGCATCCTTGCATTTACTTAATTTATTTATTTTCAGTATTAATTTGTAATAAAAAAAACTGTTAAACATAAGTGTGTGATTAGACTAAAACTGGCTGAAATTAGATTTTTTTTTCTTTCCTTTTTTTCTTCATAAAATTGGATTTATTCCAAATATGATCAAAATATACAGTAGATCCATTTGATTTATCCTTGCTGAATAAAATAAATAAATAATTAATAAATCAATCTTTCAAAGGTAGTGTGATTGGACTAAAATTACAGAATATTTGACAAAATTGGATTTATAGCAAAAATCATATCTGCTCTACTCATGTTTATTGCTGCACATACTATATTTTAAAACTAATAGGAAGCAAACAGTATACATTCTGTGTTTAGTATGCAGTAAGCATGCACTTAAATTATAAATTCGAAACACAGTCAAAGCCTCTGTTCACACTCATGGATACGGTTCGCATGGAAGATAGAACATCTGCGGGAGCTTCCCTGCTGTAATTGGACAAGGGCACCAGAGTTACCACGGTAACTGGAGGTCAAACCACAGGCAAACAAGCTCCTATCAACTTGCAAACTGAGGGAATGAAGAGTGTGGAAGAGACGGGTGATGCTGTTGCCATGGGTACAGGTGTGATACGGGAGATGGAACTCACTTGCGTAGAACGGCAATCTCATTCTCGATGCTGCTCTCCTTCCCCTTCAGCGCTTTTTTAGGGATGCACTTCACAGCGAACATCTTTCCTGTGGACCTCTCCTCTGCCAGGACCACTTCTGAAAATGCACCCCTTTAAAAGAGAAAGAAAAGAAAGTTTATGGCGCTTGAGTTTTGATTGCAGAGCTGGGAAATATAGACAGTGTTAGTTGGATGCTACAAGTTAATGCATGTAGAAGAACAGAAGCAATTGAATGAGGAAAAATCTTGAAACTCTTTATTAAGAATTTGCTTAAATAGTGTTTCAATTCAGCAATACAATTTGAAAACAAAATCATAAATGTAACTTCTTTAGCTCAAATTTCATTAAAACAAACCTGTTTGCACCTGAACATTATACTGAAAAAACTCAAACAAATCTGCCTTTTTAATATAAAGGTGGGAGTGAGAGGTATTGACCGCTGTGATTTTTCCTGAGTGGTTCATCTTCTTCCCTTACACTGTCACTGATAGAGCTTGTCTGGCTAACACACCCGGAGCTTGAATCCTGTGAATACTGAGAATGTGATCAGTATAAGGTTAGGTTACGAACCTTTACTTCTTCATTTTAAGTTGAGTTCAGCTGAATTAGTTAAGTAATGACCAGCTCTGTGTGTGTGTGTGTGTGTGTGTGTGTGTGTTTAGAGGGGTGGCCTGAAATTTGAGAAAACCCATTTGCTGATGATGTCCCTTAGAAAATCTCCATCTCATCTGCCATCTGCCAGCACACACGTAAAAGCTTTTAAAGCACTGAGCAAAGAATTAGGGAATATTTGCTGAGCAATCTCACACTGTTGCTGCTGCTGCTGTATACACCTGACACACACTTCAGCAGGACTGGACATGTGGCCAGAAGCTTCCTGTTATCAAGTCACACACACAATGTTTTTGTTGCTCCGTAAAGCCTATCTTTCATGTTTCTGATATCTTCTATCATTTTAGTTCTTGTGTGAACCTTACAAAGTTGATGAAAAAAACAAATTTTATCTTACACTGTAAAAAATTTCTTGTTGTTTTTACTAGGGATGGGCATTCGATTAAATTTTCTTAGTCGATCGTCGGGAGAATTAACGATCGACTATCGATTAATCATTAATATTTTTAAAATATAATTAATTATTTATTTTTTATAATAAAAAATGCAATGAATACAAAAATACAGCGTGTTTTTCCTCGGTGAGACCTTTATTACAAGATCAACTTGTGGCAGACAGTTAAACTACGTTCAGGCAAACCGAACATATATCCGCGTGCATATGCAGTGCTCTAAAGCAGCGGAACCTGCAGCTGCTAGCAGGCGTTCTTAACCCTTTCGAGTCGATTAACGCATATATGCGTTTTGAGTCTGAATAAAGTGCTTCATTCTTTTTTCTGAGGAAATC
This sequence comes from Carassius auratus, assembly GCF_003368295.1. NCBI lineage: Eukaryota > Metazoa > Chordata > Actinopteri > Cypriniformes > Cyprinidae > Carassius > Carassius auratus. The sequence goes on along the minus strand of NC_039271.1, from coordinate 7,739,037 downwards.
CATTTCTCAAATCATCAACCACATCACATCTTTTTGGGGTGAATTATGTCTTAGTCCTCTCATCACGAAGCAAACAGTAAAATAAAATAAAAACTTGAAGAACAGTCTCGCTGCCTTTTCTTCTGTGTGGGCGTATTCAAGCCGCGCGCTTCAGTTTGAATCTGAATAGCGCGTTCAGCGCGGGGGCGTGGTCACATTAAATATAATGAAGGAAGATATGAAAAACAGACATTGCGTTGTTTTCATATGGATTACTTTATCTCAGAATATTTGTTTTTCGGAAGCACTTGTTTAGTTTAAAAGTAGACATTCCAGGCTTTCTATAGATATCTCTCTCATGTCTCTTCGTTGAGTATTCACGGAGTTACGGTTCATTTTAATGAAATGTTTGTACATGACGATCAGCGGAGACAAAGACTGTAGACAGCGCACCTTGTTTGTTATCTTTATTTTATAAGTGCACAAAGGTTTTTTGTTATTATGTCTGTATCCAAAAAAAAACTAGACCCTTTACAGATTCGATTGATGTATTGCTCTTATCTGTACGATAAAAACTGAGTGTGTAATTTATCAGTGGTTATCAGGAGAAAATGACTCAAAACGCATATATGCGTTAATCGACTCGAAAGGGTTAAAGCCTCATGAAAATTTGCCGGGATGCATAGGTACATCATTTGAGTCGTGGCCGTGTTGTACTTAAACACGGCATCGCAATGTTTGCAGTTAACTAGTTCGCTTTTTAAATCAAAATGGTCCCACGCCACACTTCGCCGTGACATCTCCATGATTATTCTTTGAAATCAAAACGGAAGATCACAGATAACCGAGTAGGGTGTCAAATATTGCCCCATGGTGGTAAAATATTTAATTGCTGCCACACAGTGAAATTCATTTAATTGCTTGAAGACTCGCACTACGCAACGCAACCTGCATTAGATTAAAAAAAATGCTTTAGATTAATCGATAACAAATTAACATGATCGAGGAAAATCTTAACGATCAATTATCGATCGTCGATTAATCATGCCCATCCCTAGTTTTTACAAAAACTTTTTGGCAGCTGTGGTTGCCAGAATAATTTTGTAAAAATACAGAAAACTGTAAACACATTTACGTCAAAAACTGTTAATTTAACAATATAAAGCTGTAATTTACAAACAAGAAAATGTGAATATAAACCAGTAAATTCAACAACACACAAAATTAAATCTGTTTTGTACCTTGAAAATACTGACAACCACCATAATAATAAAGATGGTACTGTATAAGAGAAAGCCACATGAAGTATCAAAGCTCATCACAAGTAGCTTCACCACAAGCAGAAGTATATATTAACATATAGAAGGTGCACATTTATGGAAACACAAAACACCATCATGGTAACACACGTGATACTTAAATAATGCAAAAAACTTTCATTAAGCAACAGAAGATGTAACATAAAGCTCAAATGTACATAACTGATAACAAGAACTATTTAAAAACATGATTATTTAAACAAAATACTTTCAAACGTGGAGTGTCAAGCAGGGAATTCTGGGAATATCAGTTTACAGTTTTAGACTGTAAATTATACATTGATTTGTTCTTTTTTTACTTCTAAAAGATGTATAATTAACAGAATTTTACTGTAAATTTACATTAAATGCTTTGTTAGATCTTTTACAGTTTTTCCCTGTATATAGTATGGGAACTTACTGTTAACCTATTATCAGTTTTTTTCCGTAGCGTTTTTACAAAATTTTACAGTTAAAATTACAATTATTTTTTACAGTGTAATACATATTTCATCCCAAAATCAAAAGGGAAAATTAAGAAAAAATATGTTATAATTATATATACATATAAACATATCTTAATATATATTTAATGTATTTTAAAAAAAAGTATAATTGGATATTATAAAACAAGATATGTATTATCAATATATTAATAACATATATATATATATATATATATATATATATATATATATATATATATATATATATATATATATATATATATATATGTATAAAGACATATATATATATATATATATATGTATAAAGACATATATATATATATATATATATATATATATATATATATGTTATTCATATATGCATTCATATATATATATATATGAATGATATATTCATTGATATATATTCATTCATATATATATAGACGTCGCCTGCGTTTGCACCATGCGATCCGATGAAGCCCCTTAAGTGAGACACAGTAAACTGAAATACTGCAAAATAATAACAATATTATGAGAGACGGAATAACGTTATAACATTTTGTTTCGTCTCGTTTTGGTCAACGAAAATGAAGAGACATTTTAGCATAGATTTTATTTTGTAAACCACATTTAGTCTCGTTTTCATTTGTCAACAATATTGCATTATACATTTAATTATAGTCATCGTCACATGACCAGCATTTACATTGCGTCTTATATTCGTCACGTGATAAAGGTTTGTTGATGACGATATTTAGTCATAATTTTCGTTGACGAAAGCAACACTATCCATAACACACCCCTCTGCCAAATGAATCCCTGATTAAGTATTATATTTTCTCAGCTCTGTTCAATGCAACATGAACATGAGTCATAAGACATATTCAGGCTGGACTGCTAACAACAAGCATGCAACACCAGAGCCAAAATCAACTCCTCTAAGCTCCCCAGCAACTGTCACCTCTGTACTGCATTTCACAAAGCAAGGAAAGAAGGAACTAAGCTAAAGGGAGAAAATGATGAGGACAACATACTGTGATTGTACTGATATTTGCTAGGCAGTCAAAAAGCACCCTCCTCCAAGTCTAAAATATTTAGGTCTCTAGATATGGTTTAGGTCAGGCCTAATTTGATTCTTAAACCTGGAGGTCCTGAGGAACCAATATATCAATTAACTGGCACCGACAAGTAACAGAAGTGGTCATTTTTAACTATTATCAGTAACTATTATCAGTTAAATATAAAGCCTTGATAATATATCTCCATGAATTTAATGAAATACTGTATCAAATGCATGCATTTAAATTCAGTAATTGTGTCTATATTTTATTTGCTGTGTAATATAAACTCTTTTTCATTTTAGTTTCACTGATATAGTTATTCAGCAATATTTAATTTGCTGTCAAAACAATTGTAAAACAGAGTCATTTTAGTATCTTTGATATTAAAATTATAGTATTATTTTATATTTTACATTTGTTTTTATTTTTAATATCATTTAAAGGTGTAATAATTTTGTTGTGTTTTTGTCATTTTTATTAGTTTTTTAACCAAAAAGTTTTTTAATGGTTTTAATTTTATTTTTGTTTTAGGTTTATATATATGCATAAATACACTGCTGTAAAACTGCATTATATCACCCATCACCCACCTTCGCTTTGTAAATGCTTTGGGAGAGCAAGCCGTGCTGAATGAATGGTGAAGAGAAAATGTGAATGAAGCCGCCAACACGCATCGCCAATGCAGCCTAACCAGCAGCAATACACACACACTCCATAAATGACATTAATTTCATGCCACAGGTGAGAGAGCTACACAGGGTAGATTTATATGACATGTGAGAGTTCTACCTGTCAGATGTAATCAAGCGTGTGTTTTTTTATAAAAACATATAAAATACCGGGCATATCATTTCTGTGCAGATGCAGATTGAAACCCCCAGCTGCGCTTGTGATGTAACGTCTTTGTGAGAGAGAGGCCGGAAAACAAGTGAGCAGTAAAATGAGTTTGTGTGTTTCTAAATGTGCTTCAATTTGTGCTTCTAAAATGAGGGCTACGGCCCAGCTTGTGCCAAATGACTGAAATATTGTGTGATTTGTGTGGAAATAATGCTGTGGAGTTTCCTAGAGCTATTTGCGTATGAATGTGTGAGTTAGACTGCTGCTAAGGAAACTGTATGTCAATATGTATTGACGAGTGCTCATACGGGAGGGAACAGAGCCGCAGTGATTGTCAGTCAATGACTCATGCACGCGCAAACGTCGCACATCCTCGCTGGAAGGGTTTCTGTGCCGCTGCATTCTCCTCTAGGGAACAGATGACAAATTATACACATAACATCCACTTATGGCTGCCTAAACTGGAGAGAGAAATAGACAGACAATGAGAACTTGTTTAAAGAGAACAGGATTGAGTTACGATTAACACGGCCTCAATGAATGATAATTACACTATGCATCAGAAAAAAAATTATGAAATCATGTTAAAACATCAAGCTTAAGTGAAAAGCTCAGCTGAGAGATATATAATAAAAAAGGGAATTGATTTATTGATAATAATAAAAAATGTTTTTTTGAGTACCAAATCAGCATGCTAGAATCATTTCTGGAGCATGCACAGTGTACTACATTGATAGTATGCTATCTGAATACAGTCGACAAAAAGATTGATTATAATAAACCAAACATAAAAAACATTTTTTTTTTTTTTTTTAAATGTACAAATGTTTTTTTTGGGTTTTTTTTATTTTTATATTTCCTTAAAGAACTCAATGTGGAAATGAGCTTACCATTTTAAGTAGTATAATCATAATATGCAGTAAAATCTTGATTTAAGATACACGTAATAAATGACTTTAAATGACTTCCTCCTGACTGCAAAATATTTTCCATTTCAGCAAGTTCCCAGTCACTCATTAACCTGATGTCGATAAATGTTGCAGTGAATGGGGAATTTGGGTATTCATGCGTCTTAGACACTTCCCTTTGTCTGACCCTTCAGTCCAAATCAGTTTTGTTACGGCACTCTAAAGAAGAGCACATGGAGAGACCGATGATGTAATCAACTACACAAGTGAGCATATAAAGCCTTAGAAATGAGAAACTGAGGGCATAAAACAGTCTTCCTTCTGCAAGGACTACATTATTTAGCAAATTCAAAAAACTACTTTGCAAATCACCATTGGAGATACAATGGCTTATTTCAATTCTTTTCTGATTTAATTCCATTTGATGTTGAAGGAATCACTCCCACTGCCAAAGTATGTTAAAGCAAGAGCAGAAATCCAGTGCAATTGATTGCCCAAGCCTCAATCTCTTGTTTAGAGATGTCCGATTTCCCATTAAAACAGAGTTGCACCACACAACTTTGAATTAAGCAGAGGTTGTTTGTGCACAGCATCCTGTGAGTGTTCTACTGCCACTTCTAAACACTGGCTCCATAAAATCACCAGCTGCATGCCGCCATGAAAATACTGAAGAACATGATTACAGTATGTGTCTCTCCCACCCTGAGTGTGTGTGGGTTTGTGTTAAACTATAAGCCCAAGGCTTGGTTTGGACGTGGTTCCAAAGTCTCACAAAACCAGACAGAAAGATAATGCTCCGCTTACATAAAAAAAAAAAAAGTTACATTCCTACTAGATTAGGCACACTTGCTGAGATAATCTCAGCACAGATCCAAACCACTTCCTCTTTTCTATCTAACCCACACTCAGATTAACAGATCAGCAGCTGAACCTGACAGAAACAATTTACTTCAAGTTTTTTTTCATTAAGTAGACAGAAGAGAGGAGGAAATGAAAAAGCCACTGTGTAGTATACACTATGGTGGTAGCAATAATGGCATTTTAAATGATTCCTATTAGCCTTATTTGGCCAATATTCGAAGCAGATAAAATCAGGGTTTCTTTCATTTAAAATATAAAAATGTGTATCGTTTTCAGTGTCATGATAGTATTAAACTGTCATGTCACCAACAATAAAAAAAAAAAAAAAAAAAATACATACATATATATATATATATATATATATATATATATATATATATAAAGTAATTTTTTTACTGCCTATATATATATATATATATATATATATATATATATATATATATATATACATTATCCTGGCTACTATTAAAAAAAATAGAATGTAAAATGTAAATACAATTAAATAATAAATATTTTATATTGTTTCACAAAAACAAACGTGTGTGTGTGTGTGTAGTAAATGTATACTCTGCATTAAACCCTATCTAGTGTGTTCTATTTTATAGAGTTAATATTTATGTAAAATATAGAATTAGTCTCTTCTATGTGTAGTGTGGAACCCTTTAGTATACATTTCAGCCTCTGTATGCATTACTACAAGTATGCAATTAGAGTCTAGGTCAAAATATGTATAACTAAATATGTAGTTCTATGTATAAATAAGTATGTAGTAAAACAGTGACTATGTTTACAAGCTGTTAAAATTAAGGTCATTATTCGGGTTTCTGAAACGTTCGGGATAACCCGTTTACATGCGTGAGCAGAGAGAGCTACTCCTGTATACATGGAATGTGTAATCAGTCGCCAATATCCCGATGTAAACGGCGACGCACGGTTAGCGTCTGGACGTAAGACGCAATATGCGTCATTTCCGATTCTTCTTCCTGTATCCAAAGACTCAAAAGACCAAGATTCCTTGCGAATAGAACATGCGCAGAACACACATTTTGATGGGGATATGCCGAAACACGTTAACAAGACCAAATATTCGGGTTAGAAAAGGGGTACCCCAGATATAATATCCCGGTTTTTAAAAAATATGAGCATATCCAGGTTTTTGCCGGTGTTTACATGGCCGTGCGAGACCGGGTTATTGCTAATATCCCGGTTTTGAACGGGTTATTGGCTGCATGTAAACGTAGTCTGTGTGGTGCCGAATTCTCACACTAGATACCAAATAAACAAATACACCCAGGGAAGATCTAATTTAAAACAACATAACCTGCAGGAAAATGCTGTGTTGAGGGTACAGAAGCTACATCTTGAGACCTGAGACCATTAAAGTCATTTAACCCAACAATTCATCAACCAAAACCTGAAACTGACATGGACACATTAGGACAAACAGTACCCATAATTTCACTTCTGTATGTAGTGTAGTACTCTGTACATTTCATACTATGTACTACTACATAATTGCATTTTCACAAATATTCACTGCAAGAAGCATCTACTATAGTACTATATACATGTACTTAAATACATATTACCAGAGAGTATCAGTTTCTGAGTCCACAGTGACAAGGTGATGAAAGGGTTAATTCCCCTAATTAGAATCCAGATAGAAGATCATGTGGATTAGTGAATGGATTAGTGCACATTCAATTTCCCCCATGTACTTCCTGTATAGAAGATGAGAAATTGTAGCTGTGCCTAAGATCACATGACAGGTAGTAAATATTGAATATAGAGTTTAATCAGAGTCCTTCTGCGCAAAAGGTTATGCTGACGCAGGAGCTGTGAAGATTTAGAGTCATTGATCATCTGAGTGTGTACAAGCACACATACACGTGCTAGATGATTAGATGAACGTTTACATCAGCCCCCAAGACACGCATGCACACCCATCATAAATTCAATAGTGCTGTTGCCACGGCAGCAATTACAGTCTAGGTTGGAATATGTAGTAAAAACTATTACACATACCGTGTGGTGCTGAATTCTCACATTAGATGCCAAATAAACAAACCCAGGGAAGATGTAATTTAAAACAACATAACCTGCAGGAAAATTCTGTGAATGAGGGCACAGAAAATGTTTTAGCTTGAGACCATTTAAAGGAAAAGTTCACCCAAAAATGAAAATTACCTCATAATGTACTCACCCTTAGGCCATTTAGATGAGTTTGTTTCTTCATAGGAACAGATTTGAAGAAATTTAGCATTACGTCACTTGCTCATCAATGGATCCTCTGCAGTGAATGGGTACCGTCAGAATACGAATGCAAACAGCTGATAAAAAAATCACAATAATCCACAAGTAATCCACACAACTCTCTCCTGATTCAGACAACATTACTTTCACTGAATAAAACAATATTTTAGATAGAGGACTCATTTGAAGTTAAAAACATCTTGATGGATTTGTTTCTTACAGACATGCAGTATTTTTCTTCACAAGATGTTATTTGATCAACTGGATTACATTATTGTGATATTTTTATCAGCTGTTTGGAGTCTCATTCTCACGGCACCTATTCACTGCAGGGGATCCATTGGTAAGCAAGTGATGTAAAGCAATTTTATTTTTAAATGGGTTCCATTGAAGAAACAAAGTCCTCTATATCTTGGATGGCCTGAGGGTAAGTACATTTTCAGCAGAGTTTCATTTTTGGGTGAACTATTCCTTTAAGATGTCTAATTCATCAACAAACCCCCGAAACTAACACACACACACAAAGGCACGCAGAACTCATAATTTATTACCTTCCGACAATTAATCATTGCAATTGGTTTCTTTGCCTGCAGCGATCAATAGTCTGCACTGCAAAAATAAATGAACTGTTGGAAGCGTCAACAGCTTTGATGTATGTGTGCAACATTTCAACAACTGATCTGTTCACATTTAGATATCCGTGAACATGTATCTGTAGTTGACATTAATTAGTTGTTCTGAATCTGATATTCACATTTCACATTTATTTATTTAGCTGACGCTTTTATCCAAAGCGACTTACAATTGCTATATATGTCAGAGGTCACACGCCTCTGGAGCAACTAGGGGTTAAGTGTCTTGCTCAGGGACACATTGGTGCCTCTCAGTGGATTCGAACCCGGGTCTCTCACACCAAAGACATGCGTCTTATCCACTGCGCCAACACCACCCCCATATATCTATATTCTGATATCTACAGAAAACATGCTTTTGGAATGTTTCGAAAACATTTCAAATATTCCAAAATATTTAGAATGTTCGGATCAGATCAAAGTACCCTGCACGCTTGTTGCTAGGAAACCTTGCAACTGTAGTGAGATGCTTTATTGATCTTACTGTCCGAAATAATGTATCACCCTTCCTTTAGTAATGGCTGGGGATTTGACATCCATCATAGCTAAAGAAAACGAGCCATGCAGTGTTTAATGTGAAAGCCTTTCTGCATACTGTATTTCATTCTCCCAGGGAAACCATTGCATATCATTTCTTGATTTAATCACAGTGAGTGCATAGAAATATGAGACTAAAAGCTCTGATCCAGAACCTTGTGTGCTGCCATGCTGGTTACTGCTTACATAAGAAGCTGCCTTCTTAGGCAGCATCCTAAAACTGTGGTAAACATCTTAAAGGATTTATTTCTACTCAATGTAACCCTTAAGAATGACTTTTGGTGGTGTAACCTAAGAAGTTAAGTAAGAGGAAGTAAAAGTAAGATTTTTTTAAAATGTTTTTGAAAGTCACTTTTGCTCACCAAGACAATTTATTTGATAAAAATGCAGTAAAAAAAGTAATACAGTAAAATATTAATATAATTTAAATGATGATCAAAAAATATTTCTTATAATTATTGTCAATCTTGAAAACCTAAAAGGGGTCATATGATTCGATTTCAATTTTTCCTTTCTCTTTGGAGTGTTACAAGCTCTTTGTGCATGAAGAAGATCTGTGAAGTTGCAAAGACTAAAGTCTAAAATATGTGGAAATATTTGCGTAATGCCGCCCAGATGTTCACGCAAATAAAAAAGGCGTGGTTTCAGTAACCTCAGTTAGTGTTGAAGCAGCCATGTCAGAGAGATGTTGTGTGTATCTAGGCGAAAGCAAAAGCACTTTATTTGGCCTTCCAAAAGTAGATGCATTTAGGAATGTTTAAGATTACTTACAACAGAACAGCAATACATTTTATGGACGACCGTTTCATGAACCTAGGAGAGGAGGTCATTCTGACTTTGCTACGACGAACTGGCGCTCGTCAAGTATTTGCAAGTATTTGCTATTGAATGTTCAAATGTAGAGTTTTGCGCATCGCGTGTGTGTGTGTGTGTGAGAGAGAAAGAGAGAGAGAGTCTTGACCACCTGTGGCTTGTGCACTGCAAACACATACGAGCTTCCTCACTGTGTCTGTCACACGACTGTTCCCCTTTCAGGCTTGAACTGATGGTAAAACTAAGGACATTATTAAAGTGAAAGTGAAAGTAAGGTGACATACTGTCTTTACATTTATTTAGAAAGATGAAGCTCACGATTATTGAAAGGGGGGTTACATCTCCAACCAGTCCTTGTGGTGATTGGCCAATCACATTGCACTGGGCCGGTTGGCCAATCAGAGCAGGCTGCTCTTGTCGGAAGGAGGGTTTTTGTAGAAAACGACGTGTTTGAGAGAGGCATGGCATAGAGGACCTAAAATAAGTATTTTAAAAATAATGTGTTTTTTGAACATTGAAGCATGTCAACATATTCTGTTACACCAAATAATGATCTTTAAAAACATCATATGACCCCTTTAATTAATTTTTTGTGTTAACCGTGATACATTTCTTCAGGATTCTTTGATGAATAGAAACTTCAGAAGAACAACATTCATTTGACATTTAACATACTAGCAGTTAGCCAATGGGTAATCAGTCTTACTTTTTTGGATTCACATTAGACCAACCTACCTTTTTGCAACTGAATTAAAAAAGGTATGACCAGCCTTGAAGAAAAGAAATTTGATGACTAACAATTTAAGACTAGTCTAAGCAGTTAATGCAACCCGCGTCTTAAAATTGCATTTTAATTTGCAATCACAATTTATTTTAGCAGAAATTGTATTTTATCCCAAATAGTGTATCAATAAATACAAAAATGCAGTCTGCACACTGAAAAATACTGCTCCATACAAAAGTGTATTTAATTATTTACAAGGCAACGTTTCGACCATCAGGTCTTCATCAGGCACAATCTCAATAAGTGAGGAACACCTTTAAATACATAACAGGTGCTCACCTTAATTAGACTTCCTCACTTAGAAGTCATGTGACAGAAACAAATCATGTGACAGAAACAAATCATATGACAAACACTCAAAAAACAACATCAAATAACTTGAAAATCATATAACAAACACTCAAAATGCAGCATCAAATAACTTGAAAAAGACAAACATATGAAAATATTTATAGAAATGGCTTGATATCAAAATCCTCATTCAACCCTAATGGTGACAAAGTATTTAGAGAATAAATCCAAAAACATTCTCTCTGTAATAATTTCTTCTCATAGTCTCCACCTCTTGATGGTTTGGTTACCTTTTCTATACCGATGTACTTTAACACACTGACATTATGACCCATTTGCCTAAAATGAGACGCAATGGGACTGCGCATATCACCGGTCCTAATGTTGCTGCGATGTTCACAAATACGAATACGTAATTGTCTGGATGTTTTACCCACGTAGGCAAGACCACACGGGCAGCGAATTAAATAAATAACATGGGTTGAAGCACATGTGATAGTGCCTCGTATCGGAATGTCGCGACCAGTGCGTGGATGACTAAAAGAATTACATTTGTGTGTGAAAGCGCACTGAGCACAATTGCCACACCTGTAGTTGCCTGGAGGAAGAGATGCAATACCTTTCATGCGTGCAGGATATTCAGATTTTACCAACCAATCACGGAGGTTATTTTGACGTTTAAAAACTAATTTAGGACTGTTTTTAAAAACGCCAGACAAACTAGGATCACTAGAAATAATATGCCAGTGTTTTTTTAAAATTCTACGAAACTCTGCACCCAAAGATGAGTACTTCGTTGTGCAAATGGGAGCATTGAAGGCCTGCGTTTTGTTGTTACTTTTGTTTTGTAAACACTGCATTTGAGATGTATCATTCAACTTCTGTTTGGCATTTTCTATCCATTCCATACGGTAACCACGATTCAGAAATCTTTTAGTTAACTGATTAGATTGGTAAGTGTAAGATTCATCCGTGCTGCACACTCTACGCACACGTTTAAACTGACTGATAGGCAAACTCTTAACTAAAGGTCTAGGATGGAAACTATCCCCTCTCAAAATGGTATTTCGATCCGTAGGTTTACGATATAGATCGGTATGAAGTTTGCCGTCACATTTGTATACTCTAACATCAAGAAAACTGATGCTAACAGAGTCATATTCCATAGTAAAATTCACATGCTCATTCCTTGAATTAAGATAATTTAGAAATAACATCATCTCTGCAGGTGTAGCCTTGGTAATCATAAAAATGTCATCAATATACCGTTTGTAGAACAAAATCTTAGGAAAAAAGAAATTTGACTCATTCAAAATAAAATCATTTTCAAAAATTCCCATATACAAGCAAGCATAGTTTGGTGCCATTTTACTACCCATTGCAGTACCTTTGATTTGTAAATAAAAATCGTCCTGAAAACGAAAAAAGTTCTTAGTATTATTTTCATATGTTTGTCTTTTCCAAGTTATTTGATGCTGCATTTTGAGTGTTTGTTATATGATTTTCAAGTTATTTGATGTTGTTTTTTGAGTGTTTGTCATATGATTTGTTTCTGTCACATGATTTGTTTCTGTCACATGACTTCTAAGTGAGGAAGTCTAATTAAGGCGAGCACCTGTTATGTATTTAAAGGTGTTCCTCACTTATTGAGATTGTGCCTGATGAAGACCTGATGGTCGAAACGCTGCCTTGTAAATAATTAAATACACTTTTGTATGGAGCAGTATTTTTCAGTGTGCAGACTGCATTTTTGTATTTATTGATTGCTTATCCAGTTGTCTTGCACCTGGCCCAAATTTGGGTTCATGTGATGTGCACACCACTTCTGTGTGTTCTGATCCCAAATAGTGTAGCAATGATTATGTATGTCTTTACTATCACTTAATAATATTATGCATTTCCTTAAAATCTCTTAATGCATTCTGGGATTGCCTTCTCTCTAAAAAAGTTGATATTTAATGTTTCATATATAGTCCAACTGAGAAGGATTTAGGACCAATGAGATTTCACTGTGGGCGGAGTTTGCCTGCCCAACACTAATGAAATACATAAACAATCTAAAAATGTCCTGTCATGACCAGAACAAAGTATCTTACCAACTGAAGCAGACTTCACTTCAAAAGTCCACGTATGATGACTTAAAAGTGCTGTCTAGGTAGGTTTGTTGTATGTGTTTTATATTTCAGAAATGAGTTTGCATGTGCAGCTGTGCACATGCATATCGATCCACCCCATGCTTCAAATAAGTTTTCATTGTTTTGCACACTAACAGTAAAAAAGTTTATAATGCTGTGTGATTCATGCTGACACTTATCTACGGCTGTTGGCATAAATACAAGTGAGTGGGTGCGATTGACGAGATATTATCAGAGATGTGTGTGTGTTTGTGTGTCTACGTCTCCTTTAGGTCATGACTCATATGACGACCAGTGGGTTGCAGAAGCCTGTAATTTAGGTAAAAAGCCCTGAGTCATAGAGCCACACACACACACACATACACACACACACAGCTAGATGAAAGTTTGGAGGGTTGTTCTATTAATCACTAAAATTTCAAACACAATCGCACTCTATGCCCACCTGTTAATTGAAGTTTTTTTGTAATGCAAAAGAGGATCATGGGTAATTACTGAAGCCAAGTTGTCATACTCTCCCTTATCTAAAGCCGTTTTTTTGGAACATCCATTTGCAGTTACCATGGTTACGAAAGTGATGATCAGCCTATTGACAGCAAGTCTACAGAAGAGACAGACGTGAAACAGACAGATCTGTGAGGGCCAGGAAGACGAGAGGACACTCGGGGCACACAGGGAATGACGGATGGAGCTAGAGCTTCACAAAATAGCACAAGAACATTCACAGTAAAAAAACACTTGCTCTTGCAATGCTTTCGTACTCTCTCTGAAATATTATCCAGGGCAGGCCCAAAGGATCATGGTTAATTACAAATTGTATTATCTTCTCATTCTGACTGCACACACCCTCCAATTCATCACTGCAAAATTCTGCAAAAAGTTCATTCTCTAAAATTAACAATGCAATTTCAATGCAACAATGCAATTTCTTATTTTAAATGACTATCTGTTCTTACACTGTGCAGTACTAACAGAACTACGGAAAATTTAAAACAATGTCTACAAACTCTATTAAATGACTAAAAAATAAAAAAATAAAAACAACAACAAAAAAAACTTACAAGGATCCTTTTCAGAATAGTACTGTATCAAGGTACACATTGATTTTATCAGATGGTACCACAGTAATTTGTGATTTAACATGGATTTACATAGGACTGTGCAATTAATTACATTCGATTGCCATGCACATCTTTTCAGTAAAGCCAGTCCCGTTATTAGTAGTAAATCATCATCACCTGCTTTCAGATTGAGCAGAATTCACTACACAGAGCCATAGTTCACTGACAATTAGGCAATATCGCATTCATAATTTAACATTAATCACATTCAATTTTGAACGTGATTACTTCTAGCTTGTCAGTGAACGATGGCTCTGAACTCTAAACTCTAAACTCTCTCACATATATATGTATGTGTGTGTGACTGTGTGTGTGTGTGTGATGGATTTGAAACGCTATTCGAGTGTCTGGGCAGACTGTAAAAACTGAACAGTAGCATGCTCACAGCATGACAGATGGAGGTGCCGGTGCGGTCACTTGCTCTTAGAGATACTTGCTTTTAAATAATAGAGATAAGAGTAATACATTTTTCGAATCTGTAAAGTCTCTACGTTTATTTGTATGCACTCAATAGAACAACAGAACATTGCGCTTTTGTAAAATAATAATAGAAAACAGGATGCGCTTTCTGCCGTCTCGGTCTCTGTGAACTTGACCATGAAACTCATTGTATACTTGCCTTACAGATATGAAAAAAATATATATAGAGAGAGAGAGAGCGTGAAATGTCTAGTTTCAAATGAAACAATTCAAATCTGAAAAAACGAATATTCTCAGATTATGTTATCCATATGAAACTTGCAAGCAAGCACATCCACTACTGTGGAGATGACGAGTCAGTGTCGCCGAATTCATCTCTTAAACAGAAAACACTAGGTTATCAATAAATTATTTAAATGTTAATGCAGTTTAATCTTACTGTTTTTTCCTGACACATTCATCATTACTTCACCATTACTGTGCTGTGACAAGCTTTATGTGTGCTCTTGATCGCTTATTAGGCTATGTAGGCAATTAAAGGCATTATAATGATTTAAATGTTTTTGTTTTTTACTAGTCGACCAGAACAATACCATAACAATATAAAAAAATATATATATGCTAGCAAACACACAAACCACTCACAAAACCTTAGCAACTACCCACATGCAGGCAAGCAGCAGATTTTCTTCAGAAAATATCAAACCATGCTTGTCTTTGGTCAAGTCAGAAGGTTAAAATCCCACATCAGTGAAACCATTAATTTTCCTTTTCTTTTTGCAGTAAAGTGAAAGATGACAGAATGTGACCCATGTGCAGGGCCATGTGAGATGAATTAAAAGGGTCAGTTTTGGGTTGCCACATTTTATGAAGCAACACTTATACACTGCAGAAACCCAGCACCTTGTGCCCTTAAAAAACACAACTCTCTCATAGAATAACACCGCTGAGAGCTCACCCTCTTCCTAAAAGCCCCTCTAACCTCAGACCATCTCCTTCTATGTATGATATGATATAAATATGATTTTTCACTGAGCAACGTTTATTTAGCGGATTGTGTGTTTTTGCACTGTGAATTCAGTTACAGTGCACACCGGTTAAAACCACAGGATGCCTGCATTTTCTCTCTGTAGTTGCACCTGCAAACAGCATGAGAGAGACAGACAGTGCATGCAAGGGCACTGTGGGGGAACACAGATGAAGCACCATGGTAACTCTATTAAGATATGTGATCAAATCACATCACAGACAGAGTCGGATCTGAGCGTTCCTACCGCTTTGAGCCCGAGACATGAACACGCTTCCCAATCTAGCCTCATGTTTCTGCTGTTAATGAACTAGAGAGGATACAGCTATCGCAACCTCTTACCTGATTCTTTTTCTATCCTTTATTCACAAGATAAATTTGCTTTGTCTGTGTCAAGGGAGCAGACAATCCCTTAGGCACATAAAACTCGAGACACACACACACAACACATTATCCTGTTCTGTTCCATTGTTATCACTTATCTGATAATACTGTTTTGATACCTAACCAGGAAATACGGGGGAGAAGGTGATGCACATCAGGAATCAGACACACGCACACACACATGGGCCTCCCAAGCTGAACCCAGTGCTGTCTTGTCATAAGTTTGCAACACAAACTCAGATTCACTACTGTACTGCATGTCTGGTTTAAAGGGATAGTTAGTCCAAAACAAATTGTAATTTACTCTCATACAGGTTTGGAACTACATGAAGGTATTTTTTATTCTGTTAAACACAAAAGAAGATATTTTGAAGAACATGAGTAACCAAACAGTTGCAAGTAGTCATTGACTTCCATAGTATTTTTTCCCCTTCTATTGAAGACAATAGCTCCCAGCAACTGTTTGGCTACCAACATTCTTCTTTTGAGTTTAGCCAAAAAGAGAAACTTAGATTTTAACTAACTTGAGTTGTTTAGTAAATAATGAGTAAAGGACCATTAAACTTAACTATTAAAAGTCTTCTCAAAGTCTTCTGAAGCCATGAACAAAATTTTTGCATTCAAACTGAATGTGTAAAAATGCACTGCACCAAATTTCCAAATCACTGACACCAAATACCATTAGTTTCTGTGTATATTATAGCTAAATGCCCAGTGTCTTGATTAAATGTAAAAAAATTAGGAATTCATTTAAATAATCATACATATTCAGGGAATTGTAACTGCAGGATTCAAGTCAATGAACTTTGGCTTTCTGTTTCCTCTTAATAAAAACAACCTGCTTCAGCTAACATTTCTGGTGAACATAACTATATCACTATATCAAAATATATTGTATACAATTATATATAAATTATATATATACATTTTTTATTAGATTTAATATTTTAGATACAACCTCATTACAGCGCCGAAAATCATTATTAGGGTCAAATCAGGTAGAAATAACTAACAACTGTGCAGTCAATCAACACTGATCATTTAAACTTACATGCATTGATCAGTCCATTGACGTACACTCTTGATTAATAGAAATTATTTCACATGAGAGTTTGCTCATCAAAGGAGGGGCTGTGCTTGAACGTCCTGTTCCATAAACTACAACAAAGAGCTTTCAATTAAACAGACATGATGAGCACTCTTGTACAGCAACCGCAGGCCATTATGCAAATATCTCAATTACAGATAGCATTATGGGAAAAGGGGTTAAACTTGTACAGTAACAGCCACAAACAGGAAAAGGAGCCCTCTTTTCAGCCCCCTCCTGCAGTGGGCTGATGCCTGCAGACTTTGCTATGAAGGAGAATAGTTGCTCTGCAGATCAGAAAGAACCACAGAGTATAAAGGCCTGTTCACAACAAGGATGATAATGATAACTACAAAGTAGGGATGCACGATAATATCGGCACAACATCGGTATCGGCCGATAAAAGCTTAAAATGACCATTATCGGTATCGGCCGATATGAATATTTCTGCCGATGAGCCAAACCGATATTCTCCAAGTGAAAAAATTTACCTGTTTTTCAGATGTGAATGTCTGTCTACATTTGTAAAATAATAAATTTATGGTAGAATCAGTACAGAAGAGATACATGGATTTCTCTTCAGTAAAATTAAAGTTTAAATTTATCAGTATATATTTGTATATATATCGATATCGGCATCGGCCAAAATTATTCAGAAAATATCGGCATATCGAATATCGGCCAAAATCCAATATCGTGCATCCCTACTACAAAGTCCACACCACAACTCAAATGAAAATGACACAGGGAAATGATAGCTTTAAAGTCACTTATAAAATAATTTTTTCCAGCTGATGAACATTAAAAACATTGACAACCAATCAGAATCCATACAGCTTTAAAGATTTTAAGCATTTTACTTATAATAAACAACATTATGGCCTGGTTACACATACAGAGCTTAGACTAAAGGCCCGTTCACACCTAGCATGATAACTATAAAGATAACGATAAAAATATAGTTCTAAAAATCGTTCTCAATATTAAAGAATAGCAGAGTCCACAATACAACTATAACGATAAAGGCATAGAGAAACGGTATCGTTGGAATCATTTTCAGAACGATTTTTTTCCAGCTGATGAACGATACAAACATTGACATCCAATAAGAATCCACTATAACGAGCTCAAGGATTTAAAGCGACAGACGCATGTGCGCTCAGAATAAACAGACGATATCGTTCGCTGGTGTGGACGTTAATATCGTTATCTTTATAGTTACCTTTATAGTTATCGTTCTCGGTGTGAACGGGGCTTAGCCAGGATTAGGACATAGTTCAATTATGAAATTTAAGTAACTTTTATAAATGTGGCTTAGAGAAAACATTACTGGTGGTGTGCATCTTAAGACAAAACAAAGGCACTGATACATTTTAAGATCAGTCAGTGCAAGTTTCTTTCAGTTGAAACAGCTCAGACTTACATTTTAGTCTGGGACTAGGCTTCAGCCTTGTCTATGAAACCGGGGGTATGTGCATTAGTTTCGACGCTTATATAGATATCAGAATTTGATGTTAGCATGTTGCTATGCTAACGATTCAATAAGCATAAACACATAGTGCACACAATTATTGGATAAAATAATCAATTAATACCTGGATTTTTAGATTTATAATCACCATTCATCTTGACCTTTTTCACCATCTTGGGATTGTTTTCACAAATCTTGTTGCAGTGCATTCTGAGATTGCATTTGTGTTAAAGATTCATCCGATGCTGCTTGCATTTGTCCAAAAGAACACCTTATTAGACAGCTTAATGTTGCTGTCTATCTTTTGGTTCAACTGTCATGCATGATCCCTTAGTAGGCAACTCACTAAGATTTGGGACAGAGTTTATGCACGTATGAGTGAGAGCGTTGCCTGAATCTCGAGTTATCTTCTTCATGTCTCGTATTTCATGGCACGGCAGAGAGATAGAAGCTTTATCCGATGAACGTGAGCGATAGAGAAGAAGAAGGAAATCAGTCAGAGTAATAGCCTGCCCGGGAGCACGTAGACCCCTTTATGAGAGAGAGAGAGCGAACCAGCCTAAGATACCCTAGAGAAATCACACAGAGAGCATGCTTGGATAGTGTGGAGGTGATTTAAACGTGTTGTTGTCGATGGTTTGAGCCAAGAAACTATAATACCAATGCACAAATTTCCTCAGTATTGTTTATTAATCAGTATTGTTCAAACTTTGGATTCCAGATTAAAGCGACCGCCTATGGGCAAGAATTAAACTTTGGCTTCTAATTCATGTCGCACAGACAGAATTAATATCATTGTTCATTCTGCAAGAGGAGGAGAGTAAAAGAGTGGTGACAGACCTCACTGCAGTCCAGGACCAACATTAAGACCAGCACAACTCAAGGACAACAACCTGCTGCCGGTCCGGCTACACAAATGGGACACGCACATACAAGACACTTACATTAAAAGTCACTTTATTTAGACCCCGTCTGAGGGGACAACCTGTAATGGAAGTAGGTCTCTCATGAAACGTGGCCAGAGAGAGAGAGAATGGAAGGGAGAAAGAGGTGATGTGGAAAGAGAAGAATAATGAAAAAGAAGCCTTTGAAAGGACTGACGCAAACAAAGACTTTTCAGTCTCCAAAGATAGACTGTGTGTTACCAGAACATTTATTAAAAGACGAACAAAACAAACATTTACATACAAAATCAGTTTAAAACGAGTCTTTCGCTGACATTTGCTATTCCTAGCTGGAGATTTCTTACTCAGTAACTCGAGAACTTTATAACTCTCTATCATTAATTATTAACTGTCTGCTATAATTATTAGACTATTATTCATCAGTTCTGTGAACATGACCCTACAGTTAGAAATTATTCAAGAGTGTTTTCTACTAGAATACTGAGGACATTCATATGTCATTCATATACTCTAAAAAGCATTTAAAACACTTAAGTCACATTTAAAATGTGCAAACAGTCATTGCCTTAGATAACAAAATACAAAACAAAAGTGAGTTATTTTGATGAAAAAGCACATACAGTAAGCTTACTTTCTTTGTGCACAGATACACAGGTTTTCAATTACGTTATTAAATTACTGTTTCAAAATTAAGAGTATTGTTACACTTTGTGAAATGTGACCCATTTGCTTGCAGGTGCCACTTGGTTTGATATTTTGCCATTTATTTAAATGAAATGCACTCATTTTGGATGTGGCTTAAATATTTTGAGTCATGCAAACAGCATTTTGATATTTAATGTCTTGCCTTGTTTTCCATAAATACCTAAACATCTTTAAAATAAGATACATTCACATGACAAGCAAATTGCACAAGATATTATGAATAATTTGTCTCGTTCTATTGGAAAACGTTCCAACTTGTTTTAAAATTAACATGAAATTGCACTCACAACCTATAATAGAGCAATAGTTGATTTTAATGATTTAGAATTGACTGGATTATGAAAATTCATCACTTTAAGTGGTAGGAGGGAATTTCATGTGTCAATGTCAAAACACAGATATTGATTGTCAGTAGGATTGTTTGCAGTTTTGTTTAGTTTATGCAAGGAGCTACAACATGGTTTAGTGGTGGCTAGTGCAAAGGTATGTAGACCATCTGGCATTTAACACTGAGGTGATGACTGAGCTTTCAGATATCTGGGGTCAGCCCCCCCCCCGAGGCCATGCTGACATCCCTCTCGCTCAGCAGGTCAGCTTGTGTCCTGACTAAACTGCGTGACGACCGCTGCTGCAGCTTGCATGCTCACAACGTACTAGAGAAAATTGACAAAATATTGCAGAATGCTGCTAAACTCCAGCTGTGTTTCCTCATGGGAATGTGTGGGGGGTGATGAACGCAATAAAGAAAATGAGAACTACTGCAACCAACGACTTCAGTACCTGCCACTAAACCATCATTGGTACTCAAGCCCACACATTAGTCCCTTAGAATACCACCCAATTTGCATAAATAAATGAAGTTTCTAATGTTCATAAATGGTTTTGTGGCATAAATTTTGCTTTACTTTTCACTAAGTACTAAGTTGACACATCAACCAATTTTAGCCTCACTTTATAGACATTTGTTATAACTAAGTTGCCTCTAATGACATTTTAAGTAGTAAATGTACATTAATCATTTTAAATCTGTATTTGCTTTTGTATAATTTTGAACTGTGGATTTAAATGGCTTTGTAATTTGAAAGCTGCTTTGCTAGAGATTACATTGCTGGAAAGTTACTGTGATTTTAAAGAGGAGGCCTGTGACATGTTCTGCCCTGTTCTCTGGGTTTCCACATGGATTAGGCCACGCTCACAGCGGGGATCCTGCGTTGGAGAGAGTCTCTGCTGGGCTAGAGTCTCATCAAAGAGCAGGGAGAACTGGGATCAGTTATGACAGACCAAAAAACAGGGAGGGTGACAGCAGCTGAGAATGCTGGGAACACATAAACAGCTGATTGTAATTTTTAGCATTTTATTTTTTATTTATTTTGACGAAATAGTATAGAAATCTACATAAATATAAAAGAAAACGTTAAAAAACTAAAATCAATAGTTTAATGATAAAAATGGGTTTAGGCATCATAACATTTAAAATGCACATTATGAAAAAAATATTAAAACATTTTCATTATTACATTATTAAGTTATTTTAGTATTAAGTACTGGTCGACTGATATGTGTTTTTGGACAGCTGATGCCAATGCCGATGACGATATCTTGTAAAGCAGGGGGCCGAGAGTCTATATATAGCCCATATGATTTTTTTAAATGATTATAAGAGATTATTAGAGCATTGCATTAGCAAGTGCAAGGTTGGGGGTTTGAATCCCAGGTAACACATGAGAAAATTGTTAGCCTGAATGGAATGTAAGTCGCTTTGGATAAAAGTGTCTGCTAAATGCATTAAAAAAATGCCTAAAAATTATTATTCATATTTAAGAAATTTTTAATCATTTGTCGATGGATTAAAAAATAAATGAGTAAAAGAAACATGCCTACACTTTAGATGACAGTATTTTTCACAAATAAATAAATAAAGTAAACACTGTAACCAACAGGGAATCAGAATTCTGGGAAGTTTGTGTGCACTGGGAATCATATTTTTCAAATAAAGCCAGGGTAACCCTAATTTTACATAGAGCACACAGTGGAAATTACATGAACATGACAGCGGGCAAATGCATAATGCACAGCAAAATTTGAAATCACGAGTTTATAGTTTAAAGCATTCAATTCACACGGACTGACCCTCAAGCAGAGAATACGTGATCATGCTGGATAAAAATGCACACATTACAAGATCTCACAGCTGGATTTGACTAAGTTTGCAAGGTTTGTGAAATAAATGTTCATTCAAACAGTCATTCAAAGATTTGTTTAAATTATATAAATGCATATTTGCTTAATGCTGACGGCAAACGAGAAAGTATTATAATGTTTGCCTTTCTATTACTTATAGGCCTATTATAAAAGCAATCGTTATAATACTTTCTGTATACATTCATTTCTTTGTTTAACCATTCTATCTGATTATTAGACAGACTTCTATCCATGTTAGACAGAAGTGTTAATGACGCTGACGAACAAGAGAGAGAGAGTGAGCACTGCATGTGCTCAGGCGCTGCCGCTCTCAGCGCCATCAAAATAAAAGTCCTGCCTCGAACACATTGGCCAAGCAGAAAAACTTAGCGGTCGATGCTGATAATTGAAAAATGACAAATATCGACCGATATATCGGCCTTGGCAATATATCGGTCGACCACTGGTATTAAGTTAATGATTCTTGTTCGTATTCTCAATTTAGTACATTTTAAACATTGTTTGGTTTCCTGACAGACCCTGATTGCAGGTGGACAATGATTAGAGCTTGTTATTTTCACAAGTACTTTCTTGTGGTTTGCGCAACAGACTGTCAGTTAGCAAACTATGAGTGGTCAGTGAGCCTCAGACTACTCTAATCCTCTGTTACTTCTGCAATCTCTTACAACGATGCACTCAGAATCAGCACAGGGCTTAGTTAAAGGCAAAGCAGATAATGAACAGGCTGTTCCAAAATGGTCTCTTTTTATTTAGCCTAGTTCACTTCCAGTGCCCTTTCCAATATACTTCACACTAAGCTTCACCACTGTCTTCCAAGCAGACAGTCTGTTCACCAGCAATGATGACTTTACACCATAGATCTAATCTCGGTGTAGGCCAGTCCTGGATTATCAGAGATAGTGATCAAGGAAAACAACTCGATGCTTATGAAAGAACTTAAGGTTAAGGTTGATACAGATTACTGTGGCTAATGTAACAGACTTAAATTGCTGCACTATTTGTCAGTAGGAATCAAGGAGAATGGCAAATCCCTAAGCCACTAGGTTACATAAAGAACCATATTCCAACTGGTCCAAAACCTGGTCACTATTTATTAGGTTAATCCTAAAATAACGGGCAGTTCTTGTGTCCAAGCTTCATGCTTATGAGCGTGTTGATTGAGTGAAGATAATCGCAGTAATGAATACTAAAATCTAATGTAGGGAAATAATCTCTTTATTTTCTCCACCTATTTTTGGCATCAAGTATTCTGAAAGAGGTGCATCGAAATAGGAGGGGCTATTAAGGACAATAATTAATTTACAAGAATGGAAGCAACAACAACAGCTATGTGCTATACACCTATATGCGCACCTTACAGGGATTTTTTTTATTTTATGTAACAATGTCATCACTTTTGGCAATTAGAAGAAAAAAATCATGAAAAGGAAATGGAAAGTCAAGGATACGTACCATGCATTATTAGGAAAACGTAGTGGGTATTTGTGCTACAAAAATATTTTGCATTCTGCACACTGCAAAAACTGTATTAGTAAAGTGATAGTTTCCAGGCTAATTTCTACTAATGCTAAAACTGACTAGTATTTAAATGAGAAAACCGCTGCTACAGTGATTACGGTCTAAAGAGAAATCCTTGCTGCTTTCATGCAAGTTCCAATTGTCCATGTTGTCGTCTTACAGTTAAACCCAATCAGGACAAATAGCCCCAAAGAGGAAAAAATTGTTACATTATTTTTGGATGGTGATGATGCACTAGTGTGACATTCATTTTGCCAGCAATTACAGCTTTACTCTCTTAAATGCTCTAGAAGATTTACACAGAATTATGTGTATGCATCTTCATGGGTTAAACAACTGTTGGAAACCACTCTGAATGCATTATGTTTTTAAAAGAAGTGTTGAATCAAATGAGAAGATTTTAAACAAACAAAAACAATAGCATAAATCAATGTACTGCAATCTTTCTCAATTTCAAAAACACTCAATCCAACATTAGTGAGCCATGCTGAAATACAGGTCTTCATGAAGGCATCAAGTGAAACCCTTGCTGAGATGTAATACACACCCACTAATCACAGGCATATTATACCTGCTACACAACAAGCAGGGCATAATTAATGACTCACATATGTTTGAAGGGGCTGCAAAGTGTCAATAAAAACATTGCCAGGGAAATGCTTTCCTGCCTAATGGACTTGAAAGGTGTGTCAGTGAGTCTAATCCTACTTGAAATGAGCAGTGTGAAACGTTGTGTGTGTGGGCTGGTTCTGCTTTCAATGCGGAGACATCCCAAAAATGAGTACATGGTGTTCATACAAAGGTCATTCAAGGAACTAAATTAATGTCTGTTATAGTCAGTATTTTAGTTCCCAGATATAATCTCAACTGCTAAGAGATCTGAATTGATAAGATATAACTGTTTGGTTACCAACATTCTTCAGAATATCTTCTTTTGCGTTCAACAGAAGAAAGAAATGCATACAAGTTTGGAAAAACTTGAGGATGATTAAAAGACAGAATTTAAATTTTTGGTTGAACTATCCCTTTAAAATTTGGGATGGAAAAACAGGAATCACAGTACAGACTAATTTGATTATTAAATTTTTTTTAAAAAAGTCTGTTATTTAAAAGTCTATAATGCTGCAGATTTCAAAGTAGTGCTGTTGCATGCAGTTTTAGAGCAGTTAAATACCGCTCATTTAAGCCAATAGATTGGTAATAACCCACTTCTGAATTTTGAAAGTGTTTACTTTATGGTGTTTAATTCATAATTTGTTGTAGATGCATGGTAGTAAGTATGCATATTTTATCTGATTCAACTTTTTGAATGAGCAGTCGACAATAGTAAAGAACAGACTTCTAAAAAGTAAAAAAATTACACTTTTTTCCGTCTTATTTTTCCTATTTTGGTTACGCAATAGACTCTATCTGGCACTTATTTCAAAAGAAATGCTCTTATAGCTTTTGTCTTGGATGTCCTGTCAAAGGAATGAAAAACTAAGAACATTATATAACACATTACTTCACAAGTATTGACAAAATGGTCTGTTATACATATACATAGTGTTGAGGAAAGTTACTTTTAAAAGTAATGCATTACAATATTGTGTTACTCCCTAAAAAAGTAACAAATTACATACATTTTTATGGAAAGTAATCGTTATGTTACTTTTGTGTTACTTTCGCGTTTCTTTTTAAATATGAGCAGGGCTTGATTGTTTTTAATATAAGAAGTTCTATTTCAATAGCAAATGTAAAAGCCCTTTCATATAAAAAAATGTAATGAATAAACCTCAGGCTGAAGGAAAAGTAAATTCACGTCTTTACAGTAGAATGCAGGAGAAGGTGGTTCAACACTCTTCAGCAATAAAAATCAATAAATAGTGAAGCACAAGTTTATCTATAGTCATTTTTGTTTATAAGTATGGTTGTACTGGACATAATAAGTCAGCAGCAAAGACATAACTTTTATTACATTTATTAACTTATAAAGGTTAATAAAATGGGATAAGATACATTTGTGTTATTTAACATTTAATTATTGCAGATTTGCGTCATATGCTGAGTTTGCATTTTACTGTTTTAATTTGTTTTGATGATGCTAAATCAGTTTTTTTTTTTTAAGTGGGATGAATTAATGCACATAAGTCAAGATCATGTTCCATGATGATATTTTGTAAATCTTTTACTGTAAATATACTGTAAATAAAACTTAATTTCTGATTAGTAATATGCATTGCTAAGAACTTTATTTGGATAACTTCAAAGGATATTTCGCATATAATGCCTCTGTACTTCCGATTTCTCCCAATATGGGGACAGCAGACTTGTCAGTCAATAAATGAAAAAAAAAAGTAACTGGCGTTAATTTTTGAAAAAGTAACTCAAGATATTTTCTTATAAATTAAAAGGTAATGCATTACTCTACTAGTAACTTGAAAAAAGTAATCAGATTACATAACTCACGTTACTTGTAATGCGTTACCACCAACATTGTATATAAATAGTTTGAAGTAGAAATATTTTACAAATTATTTTTCTGAATTTTTATTGCATCCCTAGAGTTTCGTAATGTGCTCCTTGGGGAAAATAAGTAGTCCTCAAGCCCTGGATCCTCAAAATGAGATAATTTGTATAGCAGTTGCATTATAATGTAACTTAATCAAATGCAACAGTCTATAGAAACACATAAGACTGTTTGTGGGTGGTGTGTTGTTGTGCCCATGTTGTCAGCAGCAGATGGGATTTGGGCATAATCTCATTCAGAATCTGCCTGCTCTTGTTAAGTGAACAAGCTTTGCTGATAAACATTGGTGACACGAGTACAGACGGTCATCCCCTTGGCTGAAAGCGATGGCAGGAACCAGACCATACACGCGGATGAACAGAAGAGTGAGTGAGCAAGGCAAAGACAGCAGAGACGGAAGAGAGCGGATAATCTCCAGACGGGTTTCCTCCACAGTGAATCCCATTTGCTTTGATCCATGCAGATTAATCCGGCACTAATGACCTCAAAGCCAGAGTTATTGTGAAACGTCCTGCAGACTAGCCTGTCAACATGTACTTGATGAGACGACATTCATGAAGATTCCATCATGTAGTTTCTCTGTTAATACCTGACGGACACTCGTGCCACAAGCACTGATGGCACATAACAGATGGTTGTGTGAGCTGCACACATGGGGGGATCTATTAGAGCGTTCACAAGATGTTTGCATCAGAGGAAACTTGCAAAACTGTGCATGTTTTTGTTCTCTAAAACAGATTGTGCCACAGGGGCCAGTTTAAGAGAGAAGGAACTTTGAAAGGAATTTCTTGCGAAGCTTTCAACCTCTTCAGACCCGGAATCAACACGAAACTTTTCTGAACAATTTGAATTCATCAAAATGGAGAAAGTATTTCATACTGAAAAAAGTACACACTTCATCTTTAAGCATATTTTCTGTAACAGTAGCGCAACTTCTCCTTTCTGAATGCAGACAGCGTAAAGCTAAAGTTCACACATTGGATAGCTGACTCAGGATCTCAAGCTAACCACATCATTGAACAGCCGTTGGGAACACTTTCACAGACATGAAGACACACTCTCTCGCAATAACAAAACCTTTCAGTTTCAGCACTGCAAAAACTTTTTCTTTCTATTTTCTTATTTTCCAGTATAAGTATCGCAACATCCTTGAAATAATAAACCACTGTTCAAAATGTGAAGAAATTAATAGTTTATTTATTAAGGATGCATTATATATTTATCATTTAACAAACGTGATAGTAATACTTTTACATTGTTACAAAAATAAATAAATTGCACCTGCCAATAGCTAAGACAAATATTTTTACCGATTATTCAGAGAATCTTGCATTATTCAGCTAAAATGGCCAGCTTATGAAGTTAGTATTTCTAAATATGTCTCTTACATTGGAATTTAAACCATACATTATACATTCATTTAGTCACCAATGCTTTATTTATTGCATTTGGCCCTTGAGTTCATTCTTCACCCAGGAAACAACTGTAATAATGACAAATACTAGAAGAGGCCAACAAAAACACTAGATGTCAGAAAAACGATATAACAACAACAATGACAAACTAAAGACAAACTTAAAGTTGCACTCTTTGTTTCATTGGGTAATACTGTATGACAATAGTTATACAGTTCAATTTAAATGGGGTTAGGACTTTCCACACAACAACACAGGCTTTCCTCATCTGCGACCTAGCACAGAGAGTATCTGTGACAAGGAGATTATAATAGAATCTCATTTTGAACTCTGGCTCGCCCTGTAAAAGTCACTTTAATAGAGTACAGTGAGGAGGGATGGAGAAACACAGGGATGAGAGAGAGAGAGAGAGAGACATTCTTAAATAGAGGACAAAGCCAGGAGCACGGGCCTGAAAATGGAGCAGGCTATTAAGGGCTTCATGGCCTCAATGTTTCCTTTCTTTCTTTCTCTCTTTTTTTTAATCTGTCCCCTGCCTTTACTTTCTCTCCTCTAGTCATCTCACCTGGTGCATGACATGTTTGTGGCTGTGAGTTTTCTAACAGTAGCATGTTATCCCTCACACACACACACACACACACACCTGTTGAGTGATCACATGACCTCTTGCAACCTCTGGGCGCTTCACATACTGCATAATTCAGTTCAGAGAACAACACTGGAGGTGTTCACACACGGAGAAGAAGCACAACACTGAAATCTCATGTCCCCGAGCTACTAGGTAGAGTAGACAAGTCTATTTCTTCATATTCATAGTGTGGATTTGATATTATTGTTATTGTTAATGGTCTTTGTTACGGCAAGCATCATTATTACTAATGCTCAAGGGTTACAAACTCCTAAATATTATATTTAAGTGCATAATATGTTACAGACATGAATGTCTTATGCTTAAAATAAAAACAAACAGTACAATAATAAGAAGGTGGGCTTTTCAACCTATGCTAACAAGCTAATGATTTTCACACTTTTTAAATTGTTTAATAACAATTTAATTTATAAATAAATTATTTACTATATTATGAAATCATAAATAGTGACAGTTTCCAGTTTATAATATGCACCTTAAAGTTTTGCATAACATTTTTTGGTTGCACTTTATTTTACAGTACATGTACTTACATGTACTTATAGTGTACTTACAGTGTATTTATCTAAGAATGTTCTGGTAATACAGGGTAACTACACTGGGTAGGGTTAGGTTTAGGGGTAGGTTCAGGGTTAGTACCTAGTTATTACATAGTTATTGTGATTACTATAATAAGTACATAGTATGTACATGAGGAACAGGACTGTAAAATAAAGTGCTACCAATTTTTTTTTTATTATTCTTTTGAAAGTCTGAGTCTCTTATGTTCACCAAGGCACAATTTATTTGATAAAACATGATTTTAGTAAAAATCATAATATTGTGACATAATTACAAATTAACTTATAATTGAATTTATTTTACAATTTAAAAATAACTGTTTTATGTTTTCTTATATTTTAAGTTAGATTTTATTCCTGTGCTGGCAAATAAAAATTCTCAGCAACCAAAAAAAAAAACACACAAATAAAAATCTTACTGACTCCAAACCTAAAATAGATATATTTGATTAATTTGTTGTAGAATTATTTTACTTTTTTATTGATATCTTTTATTTTAGAATTGTATTTTATAAATATAAATTCAGATTTCAAATGGGTCAATATATTAAGTTAAATATTAAAATAATTCTTAAATACTATTAAAATATTATATTAATTTAAATAATATTACATTAATATTAAAATATTACAATATAACAATATTAAAACTCATCTTATTTGGTGTTAATTTAACTGTGCCATCAAAAAATTTGAAAAAAATATTTTTACAGAACACTTACTGAACAATAAACAAGCCACCTCCAACTCAATGTAACAGTTAGTGTCACAGTTAGAGTTAGTCTTCGTTTTTGTTTTTTACATCTGATGAAGAAGTTAGGTTACACAAGGTTTAAAAGTAAAATATGAGAGATGAGGAAATGATCCAGCACTTGCATAGACAAACAGAGCACAAAAGCTAGAAAAAGCAAGTGAACTCAGTCCTGTGTGGCCATTCAGGGCCAAACAAGCCTGAACGTGAATGATTCATGTGACTCCAAATGTGAGAGGTCAGGAGAGGATGTGAAATAACCGAGGTACTGGAGCAGAAACCGTTTGTGTTTGAAAACACACAGTTATAGAAAGCTGCCAATGCAGAGCCCAACTGTTGAATTTGACACATCCATCAAGAATAAGGGCAGAAATACCCTACGCTCTGCCGGAAATGCCAACACAGCTGGAAAAGCCATGATAGAGCAAACTAAAAGAGTTCTAAGTATGCTGCAGATTTTCCTTGCCATTTTAGTACGAATCAATAATATAAAATAATAACACTAAACTGTGAATGCAGTAAAGATTGGGCATGCTGTGTACTGGTTTATAATGGCCAGTTGGATGTCTGTGGGTGGATAAATAAAATCTGTGTGTAGCATGAGCGTGGGAGGAAAGGACCATACGATGCCAGCAGCAATTTTAAAAGGGGGAAAATGAAGATCAGCGAGACCCTCTTAATGGTATGCTTGAACAGGCCAGTCAGAGTTGCCATGACTCCTGTCTCTTGAGTTGCTATGACGCCAGCGTCTTCACATTGAGCTCAGATCCACCTAATCATAGGTTTAATAGATGAGTCCTCACAGACACAAAGCTCTTCTATTACCAAATATTCCCTCAACTGATCTTGTTCAGAGTTTATTTACATCAGTGTATTCTTGTGACACCTTGTTCTTGCTACTGTAATTGTATATAAGTGTAGCTTCACTGATTATAATGAGTATTTTGTATTTTGTCGTATATATATATATATATATACAATAAATGCCATTTTCAGAAAAACTGAGTTTCTGCCAAATTCAGTACTAAGCAAATCTTCCCACATCGTGATGTAGACGTGTGACAGTCTGTTATTTATTGCATGTTAATGATTCTTCTAATTATCCTGTATTTTCATTTGTTGTATGAGATTTCAATGGGGTAGCAATTTGACAAATTCATGTAAATGAAATGTCCAATTAGTAAATGAATGATTGTTCTGCATTGCTGGTAAAAAATATATTTATGGCCAGTAAATTTCCTCAAGCCACCAACCACTGGCAGATATGGCAAAATCTCAATTTTAGGACCTGTTTAAAGTATCACCATGATCACTAAATAAACCTCTTAGAAAAGCATTATGAAATCTATTCAAGGACTGTCTTCCTCCAGCGCAATAATCCAACCTGGTTAATCCGACTCTCCCCTGGTTAGCACACAGAGATTAAATTACTGCAGTCAAAGCGAGCGGGAAACCCACTACAGCACGTACCAATACTGTGCAGGCCTTTGAGGCCGTACGACAAAAACATTGCATTGGTGTTCCTTGCACTGTATGTTGTGGCAGATGGGACATCGATTCATATGTATATGTCCAGAAGGCACTTAATATAACTAACTAAAAAGCTTAAAGCAAATCATTGTGTGGTGAATGAAAACATGCATGCAGGGTGATGCAAGTGGCTGCATACTGCAAAGCAGTCCCACAGTTTACCATCAATCACATGTGCATGACCACAGCCGCTGCAAAAGCACTGCATGTGGGGTAACGGAAACTGCCATGTCCCTTCATGCATTAAACAAAAAACCTTTGCGTTGTTTCAATTTGAGCATGAAAAAACTTCACCAAAACAACTTAAGGGCATCAAAGATACAGTTTGTGCAGTACATAACTTACTCTTTGTTTACAGAAAATAAATAATAAGCAAACCACCATCAGAACACTTATGCTCGGAGGAAGACTTGTTGGAAAATCCAGTTTAAGCTGGAACATGGTCCAAAGGAAGTTTTATCACTAGCTACAGTGATCATATTGGACTGTACGTAAGATTAATTGTACAGTTGTTTGTGATTGATTATAATTGATTGTTTACTAGTTACCAACAAAACAAGCAGAAATTAATTTATTCAGGTTGAAAACAAGCATTTATAGAATAAGATCTCCCTTACACACAATTTACTATAGTAACCATACACTGTAAAATGTTTACAATTATTAAATATAACATCTTTGTTTCAATTTAACTCGTCACAATATTTTTGCTATTTATACTCAAATTTATGGGCTTCATAATTCAATTCCAAGAGGTCAAAAGCTTTCGTTTTATTTTTTACTTTGATGTTACCTAAAAAGGCAGTATTAAAAACTCTACTGATGTTGTATTGTTATTAGCCACCAGTGCCATCAAAATATTGAAACCAATATCATAAACCAGTCCAAGACGATTCAGGCTATTGGTTTTAATTGGTTTTTAATTGACCAAATTGGTAGACCAGCCAACAAGTCCCCGACCACCTGTGTAAAACCAGCCAACCAGACCAGCAGACCCATCTGAGTTGTTTCAAGATAGTTATTTCAGTAGTCATAATAATATCTGTAGTAACTAAGGCGCAACTGTGGTTAACGTTACTATGGTGTATTATCGTCAGTTTTTTCAGTTACAGCCGCATGTCAAAGCCAAAACAAAAGTTACTCACGTCCCGAGCACCTCCTTGAATTCAAACATCTCCTTGATATCATCGACCTGCTTCTTCCACGTGCAATCCCCGCCGGTCTCTCCGTTCTCCCGAGCCATGGCGGAAAAAAAACGGGGAGGACCGTAGATGGAGATGTTAGCGCTGGAGATCCCCGGAGATTTTCCCTGCTATCCCACGCTGCACTTCCTGCTCTCTGTTTCTCTTTCTTCCTTCGCCTTCCCTGGTCGTACTGTTGGCTAACAACCCCAGTGAGGATCTCCCGCCTGCGCTCGTTTCCCTCAAGCTGTTTAAACGGTTTGACGTAAATAGTTCGGAGAGGCGCGTGCGTGCGTGTCACCTTTGAGGGGTCTTAACGGCAACGGTGCGGGTTTATTCCGCCCCGCGCGGCTGCTGAATGCTGATCCCGCGCGGACTGATGCGCTGCATCCGTTGTTATGGCAATGAGGAGAGAGAGAGAGAGGGAGAAGGAGGAGGAGGAGGAGGAAGATGCTCTGCTCCTTACCGCGCGACCTGACGAAGAGCAAATGCATAAGAAATATGGCAAGCCGTATTAACATTCAACCAACACGCATCTCTTGTGTGTGTTTTTTCAAAGAGTTACTAGTATTTTTAATTAATAAAATGTAAATAATTAACGTTGCTACTAGTATCTACCCCAGTTGCTAGAAGTAAATATTTTCATTGTTATTGGTAATAAATTTCAATTAGTATTCCAATTGCTACTGGTACCTATTCCAGCTATACCGACAGGCTAGTAGGCTACTGATTTAACTGAACATTTCTTAGTTATCGGTATATATTGAGGTTTTTACCATCGGCAACGTCCCGCTCGCTCTCGTGAAGCCAACAAGGAAGTGACTAAAACTGCAATTCATCGACTGGCCGCTTGAGGCTGGCTGCAGAATGTTAAAATGCCCAACTTTACAGCAGAAAAAAATCATGTTTACAGCCTGGTTCGAAAAAATTATTTTGGTCTATATAGCTAATTTTGCCCTTCATGGCAACTGTGAGAGGGGTGAATTTTTTTTTTTTATAACTCATCTGTTTAAATTATATTAAGCCTTAAAGTTCTGCATAATTAAGGGCGTGGCAGCACTGCTTACACTGCTGTCGCGCTAGGTGGGCGTGGCTTCAGCAACCAGATCCCACCTTTTTGCCATTTTTCGATTGTCTGGGAGAGTCACACTGTGATGCGCTAACAAAATAGCGATGACCTGCTCTGCACACTTTGAGCTTCAAAATCGCTCTTCAGGAGTCTACTGGTGATGTCACGGACATTATGTCCATGTTTTTATACAGCCTATGGTTTTTACCAGTTTCTTAAGAGACAGTGAATTGTAGTAAGTACCCTTTTACCTCATTAGTAACTCTTTTTAATTCTACTTTTTTTTTTTTACATACATTTAACATTAAGTAAGCATTTACACTTATGTTTCAGATAATGTGTGTATCATACATAAATGTTTACCATTCAGCTAAGAACATTGTTCATCAGAATTTTTACTAAAATTTCAATCAAAAATCTAACTAATAAGATTCAAATGTTACCAGTAATAACTGTATAACACAATGGTGTTTAATAGGTACTAGTGTTTATTCAATTAAGTACTCATAAAATGAGTAGATACTAGTACTATTGTAACTATAGAAAAAGTACTAGCTTTGTAATAGTTAATAATATAAGTACCACCAGAAGTTGAAATACATACTAGTTTGATGTGATACATACTGATATGTGAACCACACATCCTCATAGAAGTCAGTGGCAAAAAATATAATTCTGCAACTCTTCAAAATGCAATAAGTGTTATAATGATGGTTACAAAGGAATAAGTACTAGTATGACATAATTGACAAGGGACTTCTAGAAGGAGCCATGAAATAAAATTAACTTGAAAATTAGTTTAATAGAGACTAGTCGCTACAAAAATATGTACTAGTATCTATGGCAGGGGTCTCCAACATGTCGCTCGCAAGCCACTAGTAGCTCTTAGCTTGATTGGAAGTAGTTCGCCAAGACAAATGGGCATCGCTAGGCCATTTTTAGGGGGGCTATAGCTACTACTCAGCCCCCCTAAAATTTTGCCATTAGCTCCATAAACTGTACACAAATTCGTGATCACTGCAGTCTGCTTTAAATTTCATTAAAATTTTCATTTTTTTAAATGTCTTATTTCACTGTTTAGGCTGATCTAAGATATATGGTTATTTAAACTGAAAAAGATAGTATTGGATTGTTTTCTTGTACTTAAAAATATATTTTAGTAACAAAGTTCTAAGGAATGAATGTTAAAATGGCTTGCCATATGAGAAAGTAGAAGAGAGGAGGAGGAGAGACCTTGTGGCTGTGTGGATTGTTCGCATTGCACCAAAAGCATGCTCAGGTCCAACTGAAAAAGACATGCACCTGTTCAGATAAATTATTTTTAAAAAGTCTAAACTCTTGGGGTACCCTGTAGGAAATTAAAATCATTTCAGTATGGATGCATTATGGGACATGGAAGAAGAAGATATTAATCATAGTTAACTCCATTTTAAAGCAACATAGTCAAATCGGTTAGGCAAAATAATTTAGACAAAATCAAGGTAAAACAACACTTTGGGACTTATGGTGGCACCTATTAGCAGGCTAATGATGATAGTAGTGCACAAACTAGCTTTAGAGTTCTAAACATGCCTGTGTTTATCAATAAAGTACACTTAAAATTAATGTATTGCTGTTAACCGACAAATCAAGACTTGAATACAAATACAAATTAACACAATTGTACAGTCATAATAACATAATTTACCTTAAGGTCAGCATGCTGCCATGTGACTTGATGACAAAGATGGTGACTGAAGTATTTACAGGGAAAACCTTTGCAACCCCCCCCCCCCCAAATTAGGCCCATTCACCTACTGTCTCTTAAATGTGTCGGCCTCCCATAATACAGCAATAGGGTTAAAAAGCATGTTTGAGAGCAGGTTTTAAACTTGCTTGACACGTGCCTGATGTGGATGTCAGATTGACTGCAGGCTGTTCACATTTATCAATACAGTCAGTGTTGAAAATGAGTGTATGAGTGTGTGTGTGTGTGGGGGGGGGGGGGGGTATCATTCAGCGCTGCTGTAGTCTACTGCTCATGAGTATTCCAGCTGCAAACCACTGCAGTTTCTCAGCTATGGAAAATCTGTCCCTCCCTTTGCATTATGTCTCTCTTGTCCTCCTTCTCTCTTTACCAGCTCGAGTCAGCAAATCTAAGCAGTTTGATCTGACAGTCAGTCACCACTAACCCCTCCTCTGCTTGTCCCCTCCTCCCCCTCCTAGAAGATATCTCTCCTCTGATTGCTGAGTCCACTTGTGCATTTGTGTTGTGCACTGTTCATTTGTTGCGAGTTAAATTCAAATGAACACATTGTTCATCCTATTACATGCTTTTGAATGCAAAAACAACAAACTGAGATAACTTTTGGGAAGAAAGAATATTCGGTAACAATATAGGTTTAATTGGTAAACTTTAGTTAATGCATTAAGAATCAAACAAGTAACAAAAAATTATGTTTCAAGCATTTACTAATTTTGGTTAATGTTAATGTAATCTATAATTATACTACTGTTTATTGTTATGTTTCATGTTTGTTCATAAACAATTTACTAATGTTCATTTAAACAACTTGCAGTGTAAAAAATGTATTCCTTTTAGTTTTGACTAATGTTAACGTACAGAACCTTGTTGTAAATTGTTAACAAATATTGTGCATATTGAGTATTGCTGTATTTAAATCAAGGACGTAATTAACCGGGTTTCCAAATCTTTTGACCAATTCATGTCCATGTCTTTTCAATAAATTCAGTCATTTATGATTACTAGATAAACATTTAAAAAAATATTTAGGACAGAATGCCATTAGACAAAAACATTTTTGAGGTTGAAATATTTGAAAGCTGAGCAAAAAAAAAGCTGAACTAGTTTTCGTTTTGAAGGCCTAGAAATGAAAGTAAATTATTACTTATTATTTAGCGCCCCCACGTGGATACTAAAAGAACGGTTGAAAACAAAAATGTGTCTTGGTCTCAATTGTGAAGATACTAAATTTTAAGATGGCATAATTTACACAGAAAAAATTTTTTTTTCAAACTTTTTTTATTAATTCATAACAGCTTTAAATCTATTGCACTTTGAAATTTATGTGTGTGACCACTACTGGAGATAGAAAGCATAAATTAGCTAAGCATTTAATAGGGACTTTATTGGTAAGCACACATCCCATTATATACAAGGAGAGCTTCCTACAAAGTTTGGTACCAATTTATTCTCAACCCTGAAGCAGCCAATCAAGATCTTCCAATTCACTTAAAAAATACAGGCAGGTCTTTTCAAACAGGATTGGAAGTAATCTGCAAGAGGCAGTAGCAAAGTACTAATATCCCTCCCCTTCTTCATCAGACTCCTCCTCCTCCTCCTGCTGACCCTTCTTCTGCAATTACAAAGAAAGGAAAAAGAAATACACGTGTAAAAAAATCACAGTTAAATTTCTATGTTGATTTTGTTATATTTAAAGGTATTGTTCACTGAAAATCACTTCCTTTTTCTACTCACCAGCTTAAGAAAATCAATGAGTTTATAGGCATCTTCTCCTGTGGTCAGGTCCAGGAAGTCTCGTGGGATTCTGTAGGACAGACATGGGCTGGGCTGCACAGTGACATCACTTGTGGTGTAACGGAATGCAGGTCTGTCCTAATAAAATACAACACATATATATATAAAAGCATATTTATCTTTTAAAAGACAGGAAGTGCAATACATATGAAAAGGGTCCAACTACCTGCAGTGCTGTGTCTTCTTGCGTTTGATTGGCTGTGAGATTTTTGCCAGATGTTAGCTCCTCCCACGTGAAAAGCAAAGAGTCTGTGACTTCACCAAACGGGTTGAAGTCAATCAACCACACCCGTCCCTTTACAAAGACAAACTTTTTTATAAGCATGTGCAAATATTTTCATAATTGTTAAAGATTCAACTCAAACCTGCTTACAACATCTTGCTAGCGCTATATAAATGCAGTTCATTTACCTTTTTTTTTTTGCATTGGAGCTACATTTAGTAAAATCCATAGCTATACAGTAAATGACACATTCAAATGTGAAATTTGCATTCATAACGACTTACTGAGCTGTCTCTGTAAACGTCCAGGACGACTAAATAAATAAAGAAACCACACTGTTAATGCACATATGCAACTTTTTAAAAACAAGACAAATATTTTCTGCCTCTCCACACTGATACACTTACAGTCCTCGTCTGGGAACTGGTATTGAATGTGATCTCTAAAGAACTCCAGTATTGCGGAGGAGATGCTGTCCTCTTGTTTGGCGATGTGCTGGTAATGTTGTGTGTAATCTCTCTGACTAATTGCTAAAAAACAAACTTGTATGTAGATTATCATGCTAGGTGCTAATACAATGTTGTTTAAAATGTTCTACTTATTTCCATTGCATTACACACATTATCCAAAACATTCACTTAAAAGCATAATATTTAAAACAGAACACAGACACATCAATTTAACAAATGCAGAATTTTCATACCGATTACTTTGTTCTCTTTCACAAAGCAGCGGAATTCCGCTCCTGGAATGAGCTCGCTCCATTTTCTCAACACCAACTGAAAAAAATTAATCCCACAGAGGAAGAACATAATGTGTAATAATATTTATTTGTTTAGGAGATATTTAAGGGATATTCATCAGGTTTCATTAAGACATATTACAATAATATAATATACTTTTTTTTAAGTCTCTTATGTACTTTGGTATTTATTAATAATAATAATAAAATAATAATAATATTGTGAAATATTATTCCAGTTTTAACTGTTTTCTATTTATATATGTTTAAAATTGTCATTTGTTCCTGTGATGCAAAGCATGATCCTTCAGAAATCATATTAATATGCTGATTTACTGCTCCTTATTATCAATGTTGAGAACAGTTGTGCTGCTTAATATTTTTATCTTTTTGGAAACTGTAATACATTTTTTCAGGAATCTTTGATGAATTGAAAGTTCAAAAGAACAGCATTTGTTTGATAAAATAATATTATTAATATAACAATATAATATAAGTTTTAGTATGTACGAATATGTTTGGCTGGTTTATTGTGATTCTGTACCTCATAGTTTATGGTTGGGTCTGGAGAATCATCACTACAATGGAGGAATCTGACAAGAGAGTAGAAAATTATTACTTCAGCCAACTGAAGAACGAAAACCCCAATCACATGGCGCATGATGGGAACCGAGAATATCAGCATTTAGGAACCTGTGAGCGTTCAGAGACCTGTGTGAGTCACTTACGGCTGTGTGAGGTCATGCGTGATGAAATCTGAACTTTTGAACAGGAGGAAGATGTCGCATAGACTCTGACACTGTAAGGAACTGTTCAGGGCAATCCAGTTAGCGTCCTGAGAGGAAGACGGAGAGATGAAGGATGTTGTGAGTATTATGTATTCATGTGTATGAAATGCGATCGCAAGTAAAATCTTCTCACCCGAGGGGCGCTCCAGTTCAGCTTTGGGAAGACACGCCCACCTAGAATATTTATTGCCTCTTGTACCCTTATCTTGAACTCTGGGAATTCTGGGGCCTGAAAAAGACTCACACACTTAAGTACCTGCACAAGTGTAAGACGTGACAGCTTTGACTGGCTGCAAGGATTCAGACGCACCGTAACTGCTGTCGTAGTTTCATCATCAGTCCACTGGAAACCAAAAGCATGACATCAGTTAAATGGCTGGCTGTTTAAGAGATAACTAGACACATTTCACACAGCCATACACATACCTGAACATCCTCCTCATCTGAGTCACTGTTATTGGTCTGTGTTTGTGAACTGTTGTTTTCACTATAAACAGAGACAACCAGATATTGGTTATTTATTCAATAACCAGGTAAAAAAAAAAAGTCAAATCTAGGTGCCTTTATTTATTAAATGCTCAGTTTTAAAGTCAGTTCATCACTGATTCAGCTATGTCACGGTCCAGCTCAGTTCAGTTCAAATTGACAATATTGCCATAAATTAAAAGTGAACAGAAAGAGTTGTTAAAATTAATTCAATACCACTTTTTTTATCTCACCTGCCAGAAACCACAAGTGTCCCGTCATCAAATAAATAATCAATTACATTTTGAGGTATAGGTAGAATCAAGCTGGGGAAAAAAGAAAATAACCAAACTTAATAACAACATCACTGGCATAACTTTTCCTATATTTTCCTTTAAATAATGTACTATAACAACGCTTAAAATCGTTTGAGTTTTTATAGAAAGAAACACACACATTTATAATACAGAGATGGAATCACATTATAATGTAACTACTAACGCTCGATTTTGTGGATTTTCAATCTTATCAGTCTGCGCGAATAACTCCCTTACCTCTTAATAGTGTGTTTCTTGAATAAAGGATACCAAACAGAAAACTGACAGTTTACAACCTGCTCTTTCTTCATGCTGCCAGAAACTTACAGTGGTAAACTGCGCAACCTCGAAAACATTCCGGCATAACGATAGTATTAACAACTGCAGTTCCGGCTCATAGTCGTGCTTGCTTTGATGTGAAACGAATCAGTATTTTCATACTTCAGTTGGAGTTTTGTTCAAAAATATTAGTTTTTCTTGAACATTAGTGATTAGGCTGACAGTATAACGTATGCAACTCGCTCCACTGCGGTGCAGACTAGGAGGAACGATTTTAACGGCACACAAGTAACGTAGGCAGAGCTTTGTGACTAACTTACTTGGAAGAAAACTAAACTAGATAGATCACTGCGATTAATTTGACATACTTTAGGATTTGTCTGGTACGTATGGCACTGATTGAACCTACTTATAATGATCTCCCGTTGCTTTGTTTATGTATCAACTAGACTAGGTGACTGTGGTCAGGCGCCCTGTAACTTTATTTCTGTTGTACGTGCAGATTTACTGTATCTGCTCCATCCCTGATCGCGTGCACAACATGAGCTCTCCTAAGAAAGCGACCACTGAACCTCGTGTCATCAAAGAGGAGGTAAGAATCTGTCTTAAAGTGATAGTTCAGCATTTGCTCAGCCTCATGTTGTTCGAAACCTGGATGATTTTTTTTAAATGGTGCATTTTTTCTGTGAATGATGTCATGTTTGCCTAGCATTAGCTGTTTTTCACAAATGAAAAATATCCTATGGAAAAAGAACAACATGAATGTTCATTTATTTTTTGTGAACTGTCCCTTTAAAATAATGTTATTCTTGTTATAAGCTGTGACTAAAGTAATCTGTAAACATATGAATAATGTGTTCTTGTCAGCTGATAGTGAGTGGAAACTGGGTGAAGCTGGAGAAGACCACATATGTGGATCCCTCTGGAAGCACCAGGTATTGATCTGTGATTGAGTGTGTGTGTGTGTGTGTGTGTGTGTGTGTGTGTGTGTGTGCACATGATGTGAGACCTTTGACTTCTGGACTGAGTGAACATGATGATACTCCCACTGACTAGAATGATCTTGTTTACTGCTGCTTTCAATTAATCAGCCTAAAACATTTTTCTCTTTCATTTTCACATGCATAGATAGATTGGTAGGTGATTGTATGATAAGCTATTAAATTATGCACAATATAATCTGGATGCATATTTTTGTTTCTTCAAAACAGATATTATTCAGAAAATATTTTTTATCACTACTATTGTTGTTCCTTGTATAATAGTTGTTTCTTAAGCAAATGTTGGATTATTGTAAATTATGTATTGATATGATATTGTTAATGTTGCCATGCATGTAGACATTGTTGCTGATATGGCTTTAAAACATAAATAAATTAATTAATTGTCTCCTCAGAACATGGGAAACAGCTAAGAGGACAACCCGAGTCGCAGACAGCGCTGCCGATGGTGTGTGTGCAGTCTCTTGCATGCTTATTTCAGCCAGTGTGTATGCGTTAGTGCTCTATATTTATTTATATGTTTGAATTCATCTATAGGTGTATCAATCATAGCCCTCCTGAAGAGGACTCTGCATAAAGACTGTGTCGTAATGGTGAAGCAGTTTCGTCCACCCATGGGATGCAACACACTGGAGTTTCCTGCAGGTCTGATTAGGCCAAAAAAAAAAAAAAAGATCTTATATTACCTAATCTGATTAGGCTGAGTTCAATAAAAAAACATTCCAGTTTTTTCACAAAAATAAGAATTAAGATTTTTCAAATTATATCAAATTAACAGAAGCAGTCAAATGTTTAATGTTTGAATGACAAAAAGAAGGATTACAAATGTGCCATTTAACTGTGCAAAAAAAAAAAGTGATAATCAGGATAAGGCATAAAATAATGTCTTTAGAATCATTCATATATGTTAAAATTGACTGAGAATTTAATAAATTATTATTATAAGTCTCAGAGGAAGAAAGGAACCATGTTTTTGCCTTTAGCAGTTTTCAGGTGATGGAGGGATAATACAAGACTAATTCTTGTAATGCAAAACACATCATATTTTGTGAAAAAATTTGATGTGCTTGAGCAAAATGGCCACTATTTTTTTGGAAACAAGTACCGGATTTCCTTCAGCAAATATGATGTAAATATCCAAATATGACAGTGCAGTTATCGATTATTCTCTGTGCGTGAATATTTCAGGTCTGATAGATGACAATGAGAGTGTTGAAACTGCTGCTTTGAGGGAACTAAAGGAGGAAACGGGTTACAAAGGAGAAGTAGTGGGCATCACCCCAGGTACAACTGCTTTAATGTGTGTGTAGACCTGACAAAATGTATATATCCTTGCATATTTTAACGTCTCGTCCCTATGTCTTGTAGTCACGTGTTTAGACCCAGGCTTGTCTAACTGCACCACACAGATGGTGATTGTGCATATCAATGGAGATGACAATGAAAATATAAACCCCAGTCAGCAGCTGGGTGAGTGAAGCAGCATCAGGAAGCTTTGTTACTAATAGTTCATCACAGAACCATGTACCTATTCATACTGTGTTTTAAATGCTGAGCAAATCGTTTTCTTTTGTCTCCATTGTGCTGTCTAGGTGATGGAGGTACGTATTTGTTTGCTAAAAAAATTGTCAACATTATTGATTTGTGCTTTTTGTTCTGAAATTATATCATTGCTCGCCTCTCAGAATTTGTGGAGGTTATTCATCTACCTCTGGATCAATTTCAGCAAAAAATTGATGGTGAGTGATCTTGCTAATGACAAATACATAAAGCTTTTGTTTTTTAATGATATCTGTTGGATATAAATAACTGTAAAAAGTGCATAAATAAATGACCTGTTTATTCAATGTTCATTTTCAGTTTTCTAGGGTTTGCTTTAATGTACTAAACCATTATTTTTATTATTTTCTA
Source organism: Carassius auratus (assembly GCF_003368295.1). Taxonomy (NCBI): domain Eukaryota; kingdom Metazoa; phylum Chordata; class Actinopteri; order Cypriniformes; family Cyprinidae; genus Carassius; species Carassius auratus. The sequence continues at coordinate 7,696,431 of NC_039271.1, read as the reverse complement.
TAGAGCTGCTGCAGAAAGAGAAAATAGTGGTGGACTCCAAGGTCTATATTTATGCCATGGGAATGTCACAGGCCTTCTTTAAACCCAGAGAGTTGCCTCTGATGAAGCAGTGAGATGCACAAATCTCTCACCTGTAGAACACTAAAGACAGACAAAGTTTTTTGTGCTGTAACACACTGTTGTGTATGGAAGCCTGTTTCTGCAATGGGATAAAAAATAAATAAATAAATAAATAATAATAAAAGAGTAACTGAGACTTTTTAACCACAACTTACTTATATACTTTATATATATATATATATATATATATATATATATATATATATATATATATATAGATAGATAGATAGATAGATAGATAGATAGATGGATAGATTATTAATTGAGAGAGAATTCTGAAATATAAATTCATAATTCTTTTGAGATATAAACTTAAAATTCAGACTTTTTTTGTAAATTGATTTTACATCATTTACATTATTCTGTTTTTTGTTTGTTAGTTTCTGTAATGGTGTAAAAAGAAGGAATTGCAAGTTTATATCTCACTATTCTCTCAGTTGTGAGAAAAAAATATTGTGATATATAATCTCTCACAATTACTGTTTTTATTATAATTTTTTTATTCCGTGGATTCGAAAACATAGCTGTGATTAAATCAACCAGTACTTGACCTTGACCTTAGTGTTTTGTTACAGTTGCCTGAACATTCCTATTAAACTAACATTACTTGATTAACAGGTATTCACCATTTGCAGCATTTGAATTTTGCGTTTTAGAATTAAAAAAATTTAGGATTTGACCAAATTGAACTAAAAGTTTTGGAAACTAAAAATGTATCTTTTTTCTCTTCTCTGTGAATATTCCTGTTGCTGTTGACCTAATAAATTATATTTAAAGGTCATACATTAAGTGTCACAGAAAGACTCCTTATTAAGAAAGAATGTGTTCTAAAATGTGTTCTAAAATGTTCTAAAACATTGCAGTTTGTGCTGGAATATGCAAATTCAATGCTGTTCACCTAAATAACTTATCATTTTTGTCTAATAAATTTGACAAGTTACATTTTTGCATTTGTGTGTGGTTTCTTCTCTAAATTGATCATCTTTATCATTCTTCCATTTACTAAGAGTGTGATCCAGATCAATTGACAAACCCAACTTTGATTTATTTCTAGGGTTTATTGGTCATTTGCACAGGGTACAATTTGGCACTGAAGGTTTGTATATTTATATTTAGTTACCTAAGTTAAAGAATAAAGAGATCCATTCAGTATATTATAAATTGATTAAAACAATTTATTGTATTGCTTATATTTTTATATTAAACAATCCTTTACCAACAGATAAGCTTTTTTCTCGGCTGGAACACACATTGAGCATGTTTTAAAAAGCCGAAAATGTAAATATAGCCACGTGAGGCAACATTAAACAATTAGTTTTATTTGAAAAAATATTTTATTTTTATTTTATTTGTACAAAAATGATTTTGTACACTTGTGATACTTTTACTGTATATATATATATATAGATATATATAGAGAGATAGAGAGAATATAATTATTATTTATTTTTTTTGTTATTTATTTTTTTATTATGTTGTGGACAGGCACGAAGTTCTACCGGGAAAGTGACGTAGTTCCGGCGGGGTCCTGACTATTAAACACTTTTCGCGCCAACATTGAAAGAGCAGTTTCTGCGTCTGGTCCAGCACAATAATATTAAAAATCGCTTTCATTGAAAAACAAAGCAAAGAAAAGCTATCGAATCAAAATGACAGGTAAGATCAGCAGCAAGTTAGTACAAATGCTAGGCTAGTTTTTCACTCCGTTGAATAAACCATAGTTGCAAGTTAAATGAGAAATGTAAGTCGCTGCAGTTCCTGCTAGACCAAGACGCTTGAATCTGTTTTCTAGCTAAATATATTTCCTTTTGCCGCACTAAATACGAAATAATATATAGAGGTTTAATACATTGCTGAATTTGTATATAGTATGTTCCTGTACTTTATCTGATCATATATTTTATATGTGCATGATTTTAAGCGAGTTATTCTCAACTGTGTTATAAAATATATAACACCGTTATTTGATATACTATTGTACTTTATGGAATATGTGCGTAAAATGTCCATACTTTGGTTTTACCATTCTTATGTGTGTGTGTGTGTGTGTGTGTGTGTGTATAAATAGTATAACGTTACATTGCATCTAATTTGAATAAAAATGTGTTCTTCGGGCAAACCATGATGAAAAAAAAGTGTAATAACTTTGCAACATTTTCATTAGAATATTTCATAGGAATATTGACATACATCCTGATTGACATGCCGTTTGTCCTGGTGTCCTCTACATGTATGAAAATTATGCACTATTTCATAACAAAAAGTCGTATAGTTTTATGAGATGTTTGACAACTTTATCATATTGCCTTAAGAGAGCAAAATTTAATCATTCTGTCAGTATCAGTCATTTTTAAGGAGAGGGAGTGTTTATGATCCAACCTAAAACTGGCATGTAGGGTCTCAAAGAAATTCACTAAATAATGATGTCATCTACAGAGGACAAAAGTAAATAAAGCCTATATATTTGTATGGTATATTATACATGATCCTTCAAAACTATTCATATAAATGTAGTGTTTGCTGAATGTGTGTGTGTGTATATAAATATGAGCATATTATAATGTTATGCTTTTAATGTATGTAATTCGATTAAATGAATCCGTGTTCATATGTCTGTCATTAGAGGAGGAGAATCTGGACATGTTGCTGTCTTTATTTGCGGAGAGTGAGGGACAGGAACAGGAGACTCCGGCCGCTGGAGAGGGCAGTGACAATCTGGACGACCTCTTCGATGACGATGATGATGATGGTGATCCCTATATTGAGCTGGAGGAGGAAGGTGAAGATGATGTGGCGCCTGGGAACTCCAGCTCAGCTGAAGGGGACAGTGACTTGAATAAGTCCAAGGAAGATCTGGAAGGTAGAGCTCTGTAGTTATTCTAGGCATGATTAGAGATGTGCAGGTTATGCACGTATTGTGTGCTGATCATGAGTGTGTTTGTCTCTCAGCCGAGCTGAAATTAATGCAGCAGAAGATGCAAAAACTACAGCAGCAGCTGGAGGCCTCGCAGAAAACCACACCGCCTGAAAACAAACCCTCCGTCCAGAGACAGACAAGCACTAAGTCCTTAACAGTACCTCAGGGGGGGTTGAAAAGTCCCCCACCAACAGGACGGGAGAGCGATTGCTCTCCTTCATCAGATGTCACAGGAAAGCTGAAAAACAAGCAGAGGACGGCCCACCACACCAAAGCAGGTAAATGTTACAGTGACTCTTTTTGCTTTCAAAAATCGAAATGTTTGCAATATATTAAAATCATATGAATTACATTTTTTGTAAACAAGCCACTTCAGTAAGCTGGGCTTCTTCTGGCCAGAGTATGATCGACTTGCCATCTCAGCCAGTAAGAGACACTGCGAAAGTAAACCGCACGTTGAAGTCTCCGCCCCCTCTCAAGACTCCTCCCACTGTGTGTCAGGCCACGCCCCGTCAATCGGTCAGTCCAGGGGTTGCCGTGGAGAAGTTCTCAGGTCTCAGACTCAGGTCAGTGTACTGTAAATTGGGCTCGTTGAAACTGTTAATAATGCTATAATTGATTTTATTATATGGAAAACAAATTATTTAAATTACACTTCATATGCTGGTTTGCAGTGGTGGACAGTAACGGAGTAGCTTTACTTCGTTACTGTACTTAAGTACATTTTTCAAGTATCTGTACTTTACCGGAGTAGTTTTATTTTGAGTGACTTTTACTTTTACTTCACTATATTCCAAAGCATAAAATCGTACTTGTAACTTCACTACATTTCATAAAACATATCGTTACTCCCTATAATATATCACGTGCTCCGACACGCAGAAGCGGTGTCTGATTCATCATGAACGAACTGAGTCTTTTCAAAATAAACTTTTAAATCGGATCGTGAATCGCACCAAATGATTCGTTTAGGAATTAGAATGATCCGATTGCAGCAGCTGTTCTGGAGTCTACCACTCACTGATTCAAATGAACCGTTTAGTGCGAGTCTCCAGAAGTAAGAACCGGGAGATCTTGTGAGCGCGCGCGTGCGTCTGATGTTGCTAAAAGTAAGTTATTAATGTTGAAATTTAGGATTAATTATTGTAACCGAAAATCATATTTAGGTCAAAATTGTCAGTTGTTTGGGAACTAAATCCGTTGTAAAGAGTGATCTATTTAAGCCCACTGAAATGTTCGAGTGCAGACGATGCAGACACACCAATTTTAGGTAAAAAAAAAAAAAAAAACTTTAAATAACAGATTAAGTACAATAACTCATGCACGTTCAAATTCCCCGCTGCCCTAATGTTAAACAGTTTTATTAAAATGTCCTATGTGACGTCTGTTTTTATATTGTTTATCAACAGTAACGTTATACATATGTATATTGTTTGGATTAACTAGAAGAGTAGACAGACATAAATGTTTATTCATAACCGTACTGAAAATAAGTAAATATGGTTAGCTGATGCTAACTGTCTAGCTAAGATTTTTAATTTTTTATAATGTCCAAATATTTTTATTCAACCACATATATATGTAGTATATGTAGTGTATGTAGATTACATCTGGTTAGAAAAGAAAGGATGTGATGTTCAGAACATGGTAACTACAGTAATTATCAAAGTGGGAAGAGATGCACCCCGTTTGGCCAGGGGTGTTTTTAAACCACAGACAAGGTTTGAGAAAGAAAAAATCATTATGAAAATATAATTATATTTTCCTTAATGTTCTTCCTAACTTCAGGCCTTATTATCATGTCATATATAGAGTTACAGTACAGACCAAAAGTTTGGACACACCTTCTCATTCAAAGAGTTTTCTTTATTTTCATGACTATGAAAATTGTAGATTCACACTGAAGGCATCAAAACTATGAATTAACACATGTGGAATTATATACATAACAAAAAAGTGTGAAACAACTGAAAATATGTCATATTGTAGGTTCTTCAAAGTAGCCACCTTTTGCTTTGATTCCTGCTTTGCACACTCTTGGCTTTCTCTTGATGAGCTTCAAGAGGTAGTCACCTGAAATGGTCTTCAACAGTCTTGAAGGAGTTCCCGAGAGATGCTTAGCACTTGTTGGCCCTTTTGCCTTCTGTCTGCGGTCCAGCTCACCCCTAAACCATCTCGATTGGGTTCAGGTCCGGTGACTGTGGAGGCCAGGTCATCTGCAGCACCCCATCACTCTCCTTCTTGGTCAAATAGCCCTTGATGCCTTCAGTGTGATTCTACAATTTTCATAGTCATGAAAATAAAGAAACCTCTTTGAATGAGAAGGTGTGTCCAAACTTTTGGTCTGTACTGTAACTTTGATGTTCTGTAAAACAACAAACTTTAAAATACTTTCTTCTTACTGGTGAAAATCAGATGGTCATCTCTGTTTTCTCTCAGGTACATCACAGTGTAAGCTTCACAGTTAACATCACTCTCATCAGCGTAGTCCATATCAACAACAAAAATATATCTTGACTCCATATAGTGGTTATTTTGGAAAAAACCCCGGGTATTTTGAGCAGTAGGATTATAAAAAGAATATGTGCTAATATAAAATTAAATTAAGTAGCCTATATAAAATTGCAAACATCTATCTTTCAGTACTTTTTTACTTAAGTACACAAAAAATCGAGTACTTTTGTACTTTCACTTGAGTAAGATGGAAAAAGGAGTACATTTACTCTTACTGAAGTAATATTTTATTATATGTATCTGTACTTTTACTCAAGTACTTGACTTGTGTACTTCGTCCACCACTGCTGGTTTGGTGCTGAAGAAATATCTCATTATTATCAATATTGAAAAAAAATTTTTTTTTTTGTTTCTTAAGCAATAAGCTTTCATTGTAAAGTTTGCGGTAAGATAAAAAAAAAAAAAATTGAAATAATTTTATTTTGCGAAGATGCATTAAATTGACAGTAAAGATATTTATAATGTTTCAAAACATTTGTTCTTTAGAAATCTCTATTCTGAAATGATGTAATGTATTATAGTTTCCACAAATGTTATTAACAAGTACTATACTTATTACTGAAGCACCAATAATTATGTTTAATAATTGAGCAGCATATTAGAATGATTTCTGAAGGATCACGTGACATTTGAAGATTAATGATGCAGAAAATTCAGCTTAGACATCACAGAATAAATTGGATTTCAAAATATATCAAAATAGAAAAATTTGTGATTTTAAATTGTACAATATTACGGTTTTGACTTTATTTTTCACCAAATAAATGCAGGCTTGGTGAGCATAACAGGCTTCTTAAAAAAACATTTAAATAATCATAATTATTTCAGACTTTTGACCAGTAGTGTAAATATGTATTTGAGATTTTCTTATTATTGAAAAACACTGTTATATTTCCCTGTAGGAAACCACGCTTGTCTTCCATAGACATTGAGCAAAAAATGGCCAACCGCAGACTGATCAAGCTCTCTCAGTTGCCCGATCGACTGGCCAGGGACAATTTAGAGAACAGCGACTGGGTCACTTTTGCAGTGCTGATAAATAAAATTACCCCACAGAGCAAAAACAATGTAAGTGATCATCATTCGCGAGATCTCGTATCCTGTATATGGATTATATGATCTGTATTTAATTATTTGCATGTATTATATGTTTTTGTAGGGGAAAACCTTCAGCATCTGGAAGCTGAATGATCTTCATAATTTGGAAGTGAATGTGTCTCTCTTCCTGTTCGGGTCTGTTCACACGGATCTGTGGAAGACTGACACTGGGACAGTGATTGGCATCCTCAATCCCAACCCAATGAAGAACAAGGATGGTTCCAGTGAGGTTTGTGTAGAAACCTCTCAGTAATTTATATTTTAGAACAATACTAATCATTCATTTTGACTCTTTGCATCCTTAATTGAACAAAACCAAAATAATATTACGGTAACCACTAGTAAAGTCTAATAAGTTTTGATCACATTAGCTGAAATGGAAAGACATTTAAGAGACAAAAAAAATAACAGAACAACTGAAATAAAACTGCTGTTAATTTTATAAAATAACATAAAATTCCGTTTGCATTCCCTTTCCAACCGATCAAATCCCGATGCATGAAAAGTCCCATCCTTGATTATTACCTGCTGAGTATTGTTTTGCTGTCACATTTATGGAAGTAAAATGCAAACGGAATTTAATGTTATTTTTTACAATCAACAGCAGTTTTATAAAAAAAAAAAAAATTGTCTCTTAAAAGGTCTTTCCATTTCAGCTAATGTCATCAAGACTTATTATACTTTGAATTTATAATAAACTGTCATATAGAGACCTTGATTCATAATCTAAATAATTATTATTACTGTAATACAAACCAAGAGTGATAAACAAAGCCCTGGCATACTGGTGTTATTGTGAATTATTATTATTATTATTATTATTATTATTATTATTAATTTATTTATTCAAATAAAGCTTAAGTAAAATATAAATATTTAAATCCCTATTTTTTTCAAAATAAATTGAAGTTGACATCTGAAAAATTACTAATACTTAAAAGGAATAATTAAAATGAAAGTTTTTGTAAATAAAAAAACTGACTTTAGTATACAAAAAATACTAAAGTTTAAATTAAAATTCTAAATCTTATTAAATACTATAATACATAAATAATAATAAAGTAACAGTATAAATACTAAAATAATATTTTGCATAACCCCTTTTTATTTATAAATATTTTATGGAAGTGAAATGGGTTTTCAACATTTCATGTTCATTTAAATGACCGTAATTGTTATTTGTTGTTTTCTCCAGGTCTGCCTGACAGTGGATCACCCACAGAAGGTCCTTATAGTGGGAGAAGCCATGGACTTTGGCACTTGCAAGGCTAAAAAGAAGAATGGAGACTCTTGCACTCAGCTAGTCAACTTAGTGAGTTCCCATGTCTAAACCTCATGCTTCACTGCAGCTATTCACAGTTGGCCAATTCATTGCTCCTGTTTGCTTTAACAGTATGAATGCCAGTACTGCCAGTACCACGTTAAAGCCCAGTACAAGAAAATTAGCTCGAAAAGGGCAGAGCTTCAGTCCAGCTTCACAGGCTCCGCCCCTGGCAAAGGAAGGGGGCGGGGCAGTTTGAAGGAGCGCCTGTGCAAATCTGACTTCCACTACGGGGGCATGTCCTCACTCGCCTGTGCGCCCTCAATGTGAGTTCACTGCCTTTTTTTATGACCGTCACCTCCCTTTAAATCCACCCACACCCTAAAATTATTGCATGAATCTTTTTATTTTGACAGGTCTGCTCCACAGCCAAAGAAACAACCCACTATACAGTCTGTTTTGGCATCCATCCCAACAAAGAAACTTGGTAAACATCTTGTTTCCTACATTTGTATTTTTTTCACATGCTAATTTTATGCTGGTGTTTTCTAATCAAGTCTTCCTTCACGTAGTTCTGGATTCAGGTGAGGTGTCGGGCTGTTCAGATGACTTCAGAGGCCTGATATCTATGCCCACACCTGGAGCTCTTAATATTAAAAAGCATTTAGGACAAGCCAAGAATACAGGTAATTTTAAAGGAATAATTCATCCAAAAATGTAACTTCTGTCACCATTAACTCACCCTGATGTTGTTTCAAACCTTTCAGAAAACGTTTAAGTCTAATTTACACTTGTGCATATTCAAACCATCATACCAGATTCGACGTCGCTGTTGGTTTTCATGCATTTCATGTCATTTGAGCACTACCAGTTCTAATAAATATGAATGTTCTCTGGTGTTGCTGTACTGTTTTGGGCCACCAGATGTCTGCCGAATGCCACCCCACAATTATCATTCAAAGAAATAAACCAAAAGCAAGCACATTTGTGTCACAGAAATATAAGAAAAGTTTCTGTGAATCTTTTGCAAAGGTCTTAAGTTACACAAATAAAGCTATTAAATGGAACAGAAAGTCCTACATTAGTATTAAATGTTGCATGCACTGCAAAAAGTGCATTTTGTTTTTATCTAAACATCCCTAAATCAGTATTTACTTGCGATGCAAATGAAACATGAAGTCATGTTTTCTGAGAAATTGAACACAATGTGCACAGCCTCAGTGCATACTAATAACCCTGTTAATTGAATCTCCGACTTGCCTTTATTTAATCTAGCTGTTGCAGGATCTTCAGTTCAGTCTATATCTGCGTCCGATCTTCTAAAGCAGCAGAAAGAAGAGCTTCAGCAGAGAATATTGGCTCGAAAGAAGAGGGCGGAAGAGATTCAGAAGAGGTGAGAAGGTGTTTGTTCTTGTTAATGGTGCTTTGACTACTCATTTGTTTTGCGATGCAGTTGGAAGCTTATTCATTGTTTAGTGTTTCAGTATTGAGTCCGTTGGGTTGATTTGTAGTCTCTAACTTCTGTAAACTGCAAATCCTTTATGCTTATGATAAAGACCTTTAACCTGTCCATATAGCATATGTACTAAAATATTAAGTCTTCTCTACCCAGGGTGCTCCAGAGTAGTGCTCCATCCCGGCCAAATGTAAGCAGGGGTCCCTTGCTCTCCCCGAAAGCAGCCTCGCAGGTTCAGAAAGGGTCACCTGGCCTCACGTCTTGTCTCTCAGGCCCTCCTGTGCCCACTCTAGGCCGTGGCTTTTCAGAAGGAGAAGACATCCTCCTTGATACATCTCCACCTTCATCAAAGAGCCTCTCTGCCGCAAAGGTATTCTTTCGGGAAAGTGCTCCATTATTTCTTAAAGAATATTTCCAGTTTCAGAACATTTTGTTGTGGTGTAATCTTTTTTTTTTTTAAGCAGAATTTGATTTAAATTAAGTGTTACTAATAAAGTGTTTTTATTATATAATTTTTACAAACTAATATTAATACATGTAAAACCTTAATTTATTCAATTAACAAACCTACAAAAAAAATGTTCTTTATTTGACAAATTAAAGACATTTGTTTTAAAAATAATTATGGATCTCAATTAAGAAAACTAATATTATTTATTTATATATAGAAATAATTTATTTATTTAGATATAAATTTATATATTTTTATTTTTAAATTTGTTATTTTATTATTATTAAATGTAAATAAAAAATAATTTTTGTGCCAAATTATTGCAATAAGAATCATCTATGCTCTAATGCGTCTTTTAATTTTTTATTAAAAACTACAGCTGTCAATAGATTCAAATAACTCTGACTAAACTCCTGATTTCCAGCCTCAGTAAAGCAGTAATTCTGTAAAAATCAATATGTTAGTTGATATATTTTTAGACTTTATATCTATACTCCGGTCACTAGTTTGAGAACCCTCAATCTAATTGATGCTTTCAGGAAGGATTCCAGCACAAACAGTAAATCGGTTTATAATAGCTACTGTTTATTTTTGCTTAGTTGGCGGCAGTGAGGAAGCTCCAAGCTAAAGGCTCAGTCATCGTTAAAGATGACCCGAATGCTGTAAAACGCAAGCGAATCAATGGTGATGACATCACAGAGCGAGTGGTGCGTAGTCTCTCCACACCGACAGGTACAGACATTCTCATCAGTTTTATTATTGTCTCTTTACCTGCTTGTTTTTTCCTCAGTTGCACTTATTCTTCTAAAAATTAATCTGCAGTATCAGATGAAAATTCAGTCGGTGAGGAGGAGGAGCCAGCTCAGAAAAAGAGGCGGGAACAGCAAGAGTATATCCAATCGGAGGAGTTTCAGCGTATCCTCAACGCCAAGTCCTCAAACTCATGGATGATGGGAGAGGTGTGAATTTTGGCTGAACATCAGTGCATGTGTGTTTTGATATAAATGTCAGTGCTTTGATGTATGGTGATGTCACAGTGGGTGGGCGGAGCTTGCATTTGATTTGAAAAGCGATCGCCGTAATCTTGCCAGATGGCTTTATTTGCTTTGGATTCTGAAGTGTTTCTTTTGTAGTATGCGATATGAAATGATGCCCAGGTGGAGTTTGCTTGCATGTTTGACAAAATGTCTTCTGTCTAGATTGAGGAACAGGCCATGCAGGAGTATTTTGAGCCGCTGGTGCAAAAAGAGAAGATGGAGGAGAAGATGAGGAGCATCCGGGAGATGAAGTGTCGAGCCGTAACCTGTAGAACCGTAAGGCAACAAATTTGCAACTAAAGAGACTCTGTATCTATCCTTCATGCGGAGTAATCCATTAATTACATAATTCAATTTTTCTGTCAAAAACAGCACTGGACGCGTTTTTAGAGTTCAAGTGAAAATCCCTTTTGAGTAAATAAGTGTCTCATTCAGATCCTTACAAAAACAGAGCGATTTCTTCTGGATCATTAGAAGCTAATCAGTATTTATTTACAGCAAGTCGTAATAACAAACCAATTTTGAACATAATTTGTGACGTAAAACTTCAATAAATGTTGTTTAAGAGGAACAAAAGGGCAAATAAACCTCTCTAAGATGCTAATTATACAATTATGTGGTTTTGGACTTTTTCCACCTGGAAATCACGGCCTGTTTATGTGGTTTAGTTCATGAGCCCTTCTCGCCCGCAGTGTAAATACACCCACTTTAAACCAGCGGACCGCTGTGTGGAAGAGAAACACGACTACCAATGGCACGACGCCGTCAAACGCTTCTTCAAATGCCCCTGCGGCCAGAGAAAGATCTGCCTGGCACGGATGCCACATGGAGCCTGCAGGTGACGGGACACAGCAGCACCTCTATTGCCTTAAATATATTACATTATATAACATTAATACTTGACTGTCAGTTTAATATTTACTGTATATAGTAATATAAATTTTACTTTCCATTTCAGCCATTGTGGCCTTTTTAAGTGGGAAAGAGATGGCATGTTAAAGGTACAGTTTACATTGTTTACTGTTTTTCTTATTTCAACCCCTTGATTCTGATGCTGGATTACTGTATTTGTAATGTGTTTATTACAATTTGGATTATGTCTTTCAATGGCGTGTTGGGAATCTGATTATGTCAGCATGTGTTTGGTAACTCAATGTCTCGCAAGTTTTGACATGTCTCTCATTTTCACAGGAGAAAAAGGGACCCAAAATAGGAGGGGAACTACTGTTGCCCCGCGGAGAGGAACAGTCCAAGTTCCTCAACAGTTTAAAGTAGAGTCAGCCGTCCCGTGTGTGGCCTGAGCCCAGTCTGACATGGAAGAGGACCCTTGGATCATGTCTTCAGAATCAGAAAGGGACTTCAGCGTTATATTTGGTCAATGTTAAATGTCATTTTAGTAACTTAGTGCTTGTATGCGGCCTATAAATGTTGTTTTAAGTTAAGCTATCAAGTCTTTTTAAATGTAAATATTCTTATGTACTGTTATTTTAATTTTAAACTTTTATATCCACCATGTGAAGTGGCACATCTGAATTAAACCATACTGAGTGAATTTGCCGTGTTTTACAGACTTTATATGAATGTTCTCATTGATTTGATCAGAGCAGTATATATATATATTTATTATTATTTTATTTTATTTTTTTTTATTTTTTTAAAGATGGGGCAAAAGTCAGGTCTTCCTTTTTTTATTTTTTTTAATAGTTTTTTTATATATATTATATAATTATGGTTGGTACATTTTATATCAAATTCTCACTAATGTGGAAAATGAAAAGAGCTTTATTCACACTTCAGTAAAGACCAAAAGTTATTAAAAATGGAGGTCAGATGACAGCTGGATGTAATTACTGAACAAGGAAATAAGGAGTTGCTCTTGGAAAAAAGCTTAAAATCACAAACTGATCATGAATGTTTTGATAAAGAATCCAATAATAAAGTAAAGATAAGCAATTAGATTAAATTGTCACATTTCAAAGCAAACCCTTTTATTATAGATGTGTTAAGAGGATTTAATCTGTAAGTGCTTATGAATAATAGAATAATTACATTATGTAGTGAAAGTATTCCTCAAACAATAGTTATCTGCTTTCCAAGGCACTGCACGTGCTTGTATGTGTTCAGACGTAGTAGCGGTGGCGTTGAGGGTATCGTGGGTACTGCCCATCATAGTGGAATTGTCTCCACTGCTCGTTCTTCTCTCTGGTCCTCTCGTACTGTTCTGTTGATGCAAAGACAGACAACGGCTAGAATTGGATCAATTCCTCAAAGACTTTTATATCTTAAATGACAAAAGGTAACAATTTTTTTTTAAAGGAACAGTACACACAAAAATAACAAATTGCTGATAATGTACTCACCCTAAGGCCATCCAAGATGTAGATGAGTTTTTCTTCATCAGAACAGATTTGGAAAACTTTTGCATTACAGTACATCACTTGCTCACCAGTGGATCATTGAATGGGTGCCGTCAGAATCCAAACAGCTGATTAAAACATCACAATAATGCACAAGCAATACACATAACTCGGGTTTCTTTTTTACTTCAAACCATCGCGTCCGGCTAAAATACAAATCTTCTATTCATGATATTGCTTTCTTCACCGAAAATTTAATCTTGAGAAATACGCACAGAAGTGATGATTTAAAGTTAAATCACCTTGATTATTTGACACAACAGCTTTTTTTTTCAGAAGACATTAATTGATGTAGTGACGTGGATTACCGTATTTTCCGGGTTATGAGTCACACTTTTTTTCATAGTTTGGCTGGTCCTGCAACTTATAGTCAGGTGCAACTTATTTACCAAAAGTAATTTGGCATGAACCAAGAGAATGAACCAATAGAAAACATTACCGTCTACAGTCGCGAGAGGGTGCTCTATGATGCTCATTGCTCCTGTAGTCTACACTGAAGACATAGAGCGCCCTCTCGTGGCTGTGGACGGTAATGTTTTCTCTTGGTTCTAAATAAATGCGACTTATAGTCCAGTGCGACTTAGATGTTTTTTTCCTCATCATGATGTATTTTTGGACTGATGCAACTTATCCTCAGGTGTGACTTATAGTCCGAAAAATACGGTACTTGTGAATTGTGATGTTTTAAACACCTGTTTTGGCAGTTACTTTGACGGCACCCATTGGTGAGCAAGTGATGCTAAATTTCACCAAATTTGTTCTGATTAAGAAACAAACTCATCTACCTCTTGGATGGCCTGAGGGTGAGTAAATATTTAGCAAATTAATTTTTTTAAGTAATCTATAGCATAAAATAAATTTAGTAATAGTTTCCACCAATTTACTGTGGTAGCATGGTATTAGCTATGATTATCATCAAAAAGGAATTTAAATCTATTATGTTATTTATGTAGAAATTATCATAACTATGGAACTTTAGCTAGAACTATGAACTATGGTTGCCATGGTAAGGAATCATTCATAAACTAATCTTCCTCATCAGTGTGTTCGGAACAATAAAATTTTTTTGTTAAATTGAATCAACTGTGCTTTCAAAACACCGAACTAATGTCACTTATCTAATGTACTGGATAGAAACAGGGTGCCTGAGAGGCGCAGAGCCGCTGCTGTCATCAGCCTCTTATTAGTCTGGGAACTCAATCCTGTAGAGGGTTTGATCTGGAAGCCAAGAGAATCAGACCGGGAGATCAGTCTCACCATCGCGCTCCTCCTCTAAATAGTTCTCGTGTTTGTTGTTTTGTTCCTCTAAGAGCTCTCTCATTCGTTGGTTTGTAGCCATCTTCACCCTCTGCTCCGCTAAAAGTTGGTGAAAAAACAGCATTGATTTTAGTATACAATAATAACATGTAAATGAGATGCCATTTTAAAATATATTTTCATGTTTTCTCTTATCCTCCCCAAAGCTTTTTTATTTGATTAAAAATACTGAAATAATGTGAAATATCATTTAAATTAGACGATTTCTATTTTAAAATAGGATTTATAGCGTGCCACATGATCCTTCAGGAATCATTCCAATATGCCTCTCCTAAGAATAGTTTGAAATGTATTAGAAATGGAAATATTTGACCAATATGGGTTTTCAATAGCACTTTCACATGTTTGCTACATTCTTGTTTAAAAAGCATTAATTGACAAAGCTTTCAGTAGTTTAGAAATAACGAGCCAATGCTGATCATCTAAAAATGGACACACATCAGGTAAAATTGCTTTGAGGTTTCGTGAAACATCATACAAGAGCAGTTAAGCAACTACAATCGTTGCAGTCTTGCATGTTTTCAGGTTGCTCTCATGTCCAACATAAACAGGTTAAAGGGTGACGCCTACTCCCAGCTGACAGCAGCGCACAGATATTAGCAAAATGAGGGCCAAAAACAATCTGTTTCGCGCTCTCTCTCTTTCTCCACAATGAGGGAGGTTAGTTCAGCTCATGTCTGCACATTCCTCTTTCAAGCCCTAAAATACACTAAAGTAAAACTTTTCCATGCCTTCACTGCTGCAGTCATAGACTGACCGGGTAAAAGACAGCCTGATGCCGTTTGGACGAGTGTCCACATGTATGTGTGTGTCTGTGGGAGAGAGAGAACACTGCTCCATATTGTCCTGTTGGACCTTCTAGCCCAGTGTTTTTGACTCTTGAATCTCCCACCGTCAAAGATAATAGTCAAACATGTTTTCTATGGATTTTTTTACTTGAAATTCTGTGACTGAAAGGTAATTGTGATTTCACAATCCCACAATTCTGACAATTTTTTTTTCCACAAAATTTCAAGATATTAATTTACAATTATTAATTAAGAATTTTGAGTAAAGGTTGCAATTACCTCTTTAAGTTTCCATAAATTAATGTATTTTCTTCAATAAAAAAAAAAAAATTATAATTATGTGGGCTTGAGAAATATAATAGGTTGTACATGTTAGATGTTGTACATCTATCTTTTATTATTATAGTTTTTTCTTTTAGAAAGACTGATAGTATTTTTTTTTTTTTTTTTTGTAAAATGTACTCAAGTCTTTGTTTTATTGGTAACACTTTTTACAATCATGTGTCATTTGGTAAGATTAAAGTATTAACTAACACAAATGAACAATTACAATATTTATTAATCTTTGTTAATGTTAGTTAATAAAGATACAGTCGTTCATGTTAGTTTACAGTGCAATTTGGGTACAGCAACTTGTAATTTTAATAATGGATTGGTAAATGCTGAAATTAACTAGTTAAGATTAATAAATGCATTAGAAGTATTCTTTATTCTTCGTTTAACTTAAGTAGTTAACTAAAGAACCTTATTATAAAGTGTTAACTCCTAGTGTTCCTCCTAGTTAATTTGCTCAGTTAACACTTATTATATCTGAGAGAATGATGTTAAAGAAGTCTGTTCACTCATTTCTTCACATCTGTATCCTATTGCGGTGGGCATTAGCATAAATTAAATGTGAATATAATTTTAATAGGAGATTACTTAAATTTGATTTTAAGATCCTTAATTGGTAAACTACATATTAGGAGTGTAATTGTCTCTTTTGATTAAACCTATAATGATTATGAGAAAAGCAGAGCTGAGATGGAAAACATTAGGGCCGTTTTACTGCACTCACCATAGTACTCTTCATAAGATCTCGGGGATCTGCGACCGCGGCGTTTGAAGAAGTTTGAGGCATCAGAAGCTGGCATGAAAACTTGTTTAGGTGCTCCTGCTAAAACAATGTAGTTAGAGGAGGGACTGCTTTTTTAATTTGGAGTGTGTTAGTGAGTGTGTGTTATACTCACTTTGAGCTTCACTGTCTTTTCCATCTCTAACGGCTGCACTTTCAACCCTGGCCAGAACTAAAGGGAGAGAAAGTTTTCCTTTTTACAGTTGTTTTTTTTTTTTTTTTTGTCTGGTCTTTGAAAAATTCTAATGATTTGAAATATAGCTCATATCATATACTGTGCGTGAAATGCGTTTCACATATGTGATTCTTATAGTTAAAGAACATCAAGAAATAAATGAAAGCTTTGAATATATTGACCAAAGGGGGAAAATATATACAATTTTAAGTACCATAGTTGTACCTTGTTTTTTAGTACTATTGAGCATTTTGGACATGCATCTTTAGAAATACCATGTAAACACTATGGTATATGAGTGTTGCAATCATTTAGTACCATGGCATCTTAAATCACACAATACTGTTTTACAGTGGTAAATAGGATGCTACAAAAAAAATTTACTTTCTATTTTAATATTTGCAACATAAATTTCATAAAACTTTTTTACCCATCTAAATGAGTTGTCATGAACAACGACTGTTTTTATGTAAAGCAAATATTTAAAATATTTAATTGAGAAAAAAATGTATCCCCAAAGTAATGATAGGTAATAGGTACTCACCAATTAGAATGAGGATGGTGGGCAGCAGTGTGAGTAGGAGGGTATGAGTCCTGGCCATCCTTCAGAAGATGAGTGTGTCTTATGCAGATATCAGAACCACAGCAAAGGGTCTTGAGATCTTATAGTGTTTGTGTGTGAGTGAGAGAAAAGGAGAAGAGGGAAGGCAATTTAAAGGAGGGGGAGCTGAAATTTCACTGGCCCAGGGGAACGCAGGAGGAGCGAGAGAGGAAGACATGGACCCCAGAACACACCCATTGATCAGTCCTTAGTTGTGCATAACAGCCTTAATCATCACTGACTGTTACTGACCAAACTTTTAGATCTGGCAGGTTTACAGTTTAGCCTCAGGTTTCCATTCCAATTAAGAAAAGAAAATGATCAAGTTTGTGTGATGGATTCTTCAAGCAGCTACTCAACAGGATTAAGACCATCTGTCTATCTATCCATCTGTCTGTCTCTCTGTCTGTCTTTCTGTAGTTCTATCAGTCTGTCTGTAGATCTGTCTGTCTGTTTGTCTGCGTATGTCTGTCTATCAATTTGCCTGTCTGTAGACCTATCTACATGTCTGTCTGTCTGTAGTTTTATCTATATTTACCTGTCTATCGGTCTGTCTGTAGATCTGTCTGTCTGACTAGATCTATCTGTTTGTCTTTCTGTAGAAATGTCTATCTGTCTGTAGATCTGTCTGTCTGTAGTTATATATATATATATATATATATATATATATATATATATATATATATATACACACCAGTCTGTCTGTAGTGCCGTCTGTCTGCAGATCTGTATCTCTGTAGAAATGTCTGTGTCTGTAGATCTGTCTGTCTGTAGGTCTGTCTGACTAGATCTATCTGTCTGTCTGTAGATCTGACTGTCTGTAGAAATGTCTATCTGTCTGTGTGACTGCAGATCTGTCTGTCTATCTTTCTGTCTGTCTGTAGTCTATCTGTATTTACCTGTCTGTAGATCTGTCTGTCTGACTATATCTGTGTCTGTCTGTTTGTCTGGCTGTAGAAAGTCTGTCTGTTTGTGTGTAGAGCTGTTCTATCTATATTTACGGTTCTGTCTGTCTGTTAATCTGTCTGTCTTTAGAAATATCAGTCATCTGTAGAAATGTCTGTGTCTGCAGATCTGTATGTCTGTGTGTTTGTAGATCTGTCTATCTGACTAGATTTATCTGTAGCTGTCTATTTGTCTGTCTGTAGGAATGTCTGTGTCTGTAGAAATGTCTGTCTGCAGGTCAGTCTGTCTGTCTATCTATCTATCTGTAGTTCTATCTATTTTTACCTGTCTATACGTCTGTCTGTAGATCTATCTGTCTTTAGTTCTATCGGTCTGTCTGTAGATTTATCTGTCTGTCTGTCTATCTTTCTAATAATCTATAAATATCATCTCTGTTCAACAATAATATATCTATAAACTGACAATTTTTGTGTGAAAATGTTCAAAACTTTCCAGCATTAGAATAATTCCGCAGAATGTGTAATAAAAACTGTTTTATGCGTGACTGTGTGTGCCACACATGGCATTGGTTACCAAGAGTGTCAGATATTTTCCTGCTCCGAGGCCAGTGAGAGTTCTGTTTGAGAGTCAAATCCTGTGTCCAAATATGCATACTTCACTTCTAAAAGAATGCAAACAACATCACTGCATCTGCAGAGATGTGGGATCATTGGAAAATTTAATATCCCATGAGGACGATGGTGCAGAGGCCACCAAATAAAGATAAAGAAAAGTTGTTCCTTTTTTTTTGTCAAATTGTACTTAATATCCAAGTTATTATTATTATTTTTGTATCTGACAAAATACATCCAGGTCAAAGGTGACTGTCATATATTATTTATACTTCACACCTTAAGAACATTCTTTAACATCAAATGAGAGGCCCACCTGGAGTCAGGCTTCGATGTTTATATTATTATACACAAGTATATTCAGTTAGTCTTCAGCTAGTCTGTCGGGAATTGGGGAAGTTGTGGCCTAGTGGTTAGAGAGTTTGACTCCTAACCCTAGGGTTGTGGGTTTGAATCTCAGCTGGCAAAAACACAACTGAGGTGCCCTTGAGCAAAGCATCGAACCCCCAACTGCTCCTGAATGTCACGTCACTTTCAGAAAGACAATGTCAGGTAATGAGAAACAGACATGCTGAGAGAGAGAGTGAAGTTAAAGCTATATGTCACTCCTTAGAATGGCTTCTGTCTCCATTTCTCAATGCTTATCAAAGTATATCAGTGTCATTCAGGAAATCGTGCATATTATTTGCCCTTTCGGGGTTGGTTTGGCTATAGGGTGTGCATGTGCATTTATGAGACATTTTTCCATGCTGTGTAAATGGATGTCTGGATACCATCCAGTTATTTTATTTGGTTCCAAATCTCCATAAGGCAGCTACCCCAGGAAATATAATGATCCCAGCCATTTTCCACAACACACACACAGCATGTGAAATACTATTCCAGGCATAAGATGATTTTTTTACAACGGTACTTCAATTAAAAACAGCCTCTCCATTCTGGAGAATCACTCTTTCCCAAGATGACACCCATTAAGTGTAAAATTGGGTTCCCTCTCAAAGGAATTGCTCACAAAACCTTTTACTAACCCTCATGTAGTTCCAGATCCATACTTATTATCCTCTATATGAGGATGGAGTAACACTTACTCAGATCTCATTTGCTCTTGTGTATATTCAAAAGTGGTTTGTTTTGGGCCACTTGGTATCATACATAACAATGTTGTTGTACTATTATTAGTCACTTTCGGAGCTTGAGAGCCCATTTCCTTTCAATGTATGGAACAGAGCAGCATGAACATTCTGCTAAACATCTTCAAACAGGTTTGGAATGACATGAGAGGGTCAATAAATGTTAACAGAATTTAATGGTTTGGGTGAACTATCACTTTAATCTCAATCTAGTGAATTACCCAGGGCAATTTCTCACCACTTCATCTTACTGTTTATTTCTGTGGAAGTTGTTGATAGGGTGTGGTTTGAATTGGTCTGAGGGAGTTTGTACCATGGACCACTTTAAATAGACTAAATAACCACTTATTCAGTGCACTTACTGTACCTTTTCTACTAAAAGCAATTTGGTTTCAATGGAGACCGCAGTCTGGGCACATATGGTATTTATTATATGTGCGTATGCCGAGAGAGAAACAAACAAGCATTCTTGGCTGCTTTTAAAATGCCCATTTATTCTGCTTTTAATCAGCACGATCAAGGAATTGGATTGCAGTTAGTTGGTAAATATATATAAATAGATTGTGTATTTTGCTCACATCTGTTAAATCGAGGTTGGAAAACCACTCTTGCTTTATATCACACAACATACTAAACACAAAATTCCCATTACATTTGTGGTAAAACATTAGTGTTCACATATTAAACTTTATCAGTGATAATTTTATTTAAAATATACGTGTGTTTATTTACATTAAGCAAAATTATGTGGTAGAAACTTTGAATTTTATTAATTAGATTATAACTCAAAAAGCACTGTTATTGTCAAGGCAAAATTACTATTACTGTAGTGTCATTAAGTTTAATAGGCATGTTTAGACCTGATCTGATGTTGATCAAACATGTAAATCTATTCAATATTGCAGAATTAATAGTAAAATACATTTGCCTCCTATTCTTTCGAAACCATCATTTCCATTAGCATGTAGTTGGATCTTAGATATGTCAAATAATGGAGGCTGATTAAGTTCTCTGCTGTACCCAGTTATACATTTCCCAGTGTCCGCTCTGAACTCGAATTCTGATCCAAGTACTTCAACATAAGCAATAACCTCAATAATTACTTGCAGGAATCACTCTCACGAACACCTGAAGTATCAATCCAAGACGATGAATTCCCAGTGTTCTTACATTGTTTAAAGAACATTCCTCACCAAAGTCCATTGATGCTAATGTTACAGTGTCTGGCTTTCATTAATATTAGTAGATGGGTATCAGAAGAACTGCTTTTCCCAGGCACAGATGGCAATTCAGAAAGCATGAGCCATGATTTCTTCCCTACAGTGCCACCTGATGGCCAAGGTTTGTACTTTCAGTGAAAGCATATTTAATTTATAGTTTTTAGGGCAATTGTTTAATAATTAACAGCAAAGCTCAGGTGTCATGCATACAGAACAAACACTTATACGTTGAACCCGAATGCAATGAAAAAACACATGTGTGCATGAAAGTAACACTCCATTTGACTGTTAACACACCTGAAATGTGATTGTATCATCAACTCCATACTTCTTAGCAGCAAGTTAATTTTATGCATTTAGCAGGTGCTTTTATCCAAAACAGTGTATAGTGAATTCATGCTAACTTTTTTTACCTAAGATGTTTTTCCAGGGAATCGATCCCATAACCTTGCGCTCCATATGCAATGCTCTACCACTTGAGCCAGTACATTAGTAGTCAGAGCTTGCATAGTGACAGGAGATAGCCTTAAATAAATGCAAACAAATTCAAATCTAATACTTTTGTGCATCTAAATCATCAATTTTCAAGTTTTCAATCAGCCCTTTGGTTTTATTTTACAGCTGTTTTAAAACTCAACATCTTGCATCAGTAAGAAACAGAATGTCTGATAGGAGTAATTCATTCAAAATGTTAAATTACCTAGAAATTAACTCTCACTCAGTCCATCTGAGATATACTTGTGTTTGTGTCTTCTTTGGAGCAGATTTGGAGAAATGCAGTGGTCTGAAGTTAAAAACGTCTTGATGGATTTTACAAGATGGATTTTTTTTCTTGATGGATTTTTGCAGCCTTTCACTTCACAAGACATTAACTGAAGGACTGGAGTGATGTGTAACATTTAGATTTTTTGTATCAGCTGTTTGGACTCTCATTCTGACGGCACCCATTCACTGCAGAGGATCTATTGGTGAGCAAGTGATGTGATGCAACATTTCTCCAAATCTGCTCTTATGAAGAAACAAACTCATCTGCATCTCTGTAAGCAATGCTATTTAAATAAACCATTTGATGACTATATACTGTAAATGCTACATTAAAAATGTACAGTTAATCCAGATATTATGCTTAATATTCTTATCTTTTGATTGTTGCAGTTAGTTAGTTCATTGTAAAATCTAAATATATAATTTTAAACTATATTTAATGAAAAACTTTCAAAGGCAACCACATACATTAGGCAAGGCAAGTTTATTTATATAGCTCATTTCATACACAAAGGGAATTCAATGTGCGTTAAAGCATTTAAGATACAGAAATTAAATACAGTGCCTACAACCATAAAATGTGAAATATTTTTTTCAGAGTTTTGTATTTAACAAAATAATGAACTGCTGAACACTGAATGTAAAATAAATGTATTATTGTTTGTAAATTCCAAACAATGTGGTTGCAAATAGGTTTTGATGATTTAAACTGATCAATATAAAATTCTTTTGAAATGATGGTAAGCCAAATCTTAAAATAAGCCATCAAATACATCAAGCAATATTTGGATTATTATTGCAAACTACTTTTATTTTTATGAAATATTGAATTGCTCAGACAGTGTTTGCATTTAACAACCATTCAAGACGAGAAGAAGAAATCGTGCTCGTTTTGCATCTGTTCACGGAATATAGCATTAGCCTTCTCCACTTTCTCAGTTGTGTTGAGAAACTTATTCAGCAGAGCTCTGTAGTGTTTCTCAGGATGGCCGCCCATATTTTCTACCTTCCAAGTGTAGTAGGCATTGGTTGAAGGAGTGTTAAGATTTTTAGCCAGCCAAACCCAGAGTCTAGCGCAGGGCAGAAGACCCACGGCAAAGTACAGCGGCTCTTCATTCTCCATCAGGTTTCTGTAGAATGAAAGGTACTTCCTCATAGCTGGGGTTTGCTCAATGGAAGGCTCACCCTGTGGAAATGAGATTATAAACCATCTTCAAGGAATTAGGAAACCAAAGCTTGAAACTGTTCATTGATCTTATTCTTACCTTGAAGAAATATTGTTTGAGCATAAAATTGCCAAACCTTTGGTAACTTGAGTATCTACCATTAAAGAAGTCCTTGAGGTTATTAGGCAGAGTTAAAGTTGCGCTAATTTTTTTCAACATATCAGCCACTTTCAGTACATAGTTAAGATCTTGGATGGTGAAGTTGATATATCTCTCTGCCTTCAGGCTGCCGTTCTGCATTTGCATCAGGAAGTCCCCTCGGATCGTCTTATGGGCGATGTCTATATTGCTCTCCCAGATAAACTCATAAACGTCCTCCACAGATTTCATTTCCAAACTGTTACTAGGACAGTTACAGATTGTGTACCTGTTATACACACAAACCATTTTTAATATGAATTCTTAGACAAGAGAATTGGTGTTAGATGAGACTGTTCAGTACGACCTATCATGCATTTCTAAAAAATCAACTGGCCTGGGAAAATCAACAAAAGCCGTTATATTAGGATCCTCATTTAGATTACAAATGAAACTATTTTTTATATTTGTGTCCTGTTCATGAGTCTAAAAACAACATCTAATCACGCAAAAGTTGCTGTGTAATAAAAAATGTAACATTAAGACCTTACCTAAAATATGTGAAAGAAAAACATAGAAAGGCCGCGGTCTTCATGTTTCTTGTGTCTTGATGTGCTTTTCTCTTCAATTCTTCAACTTGCCCAACCTAAACCAAGCACTACAGCTTCCACGAAGAGACAGTTTTAACTACAGTATCCGCGTTTATTGCGTAATAACGAATCAAGCCGGCTTTTTACTTTCATGTTTGAAATTGAAAGATGCAGACTAAGTTCATAGGTCAGGTTTTAGGGAACTTCTACAGAAACGGAAAAGTGGGTGGAACCAGAATTACAGGATGTGGTACAACAGAGATGCCAGAGAAAAAAAGTTTAGTGTTTTGTAAAATCTTTGGTAAAATGTTTATATTTTTAAATAAGGCAAACTATTTCCTCACACATGTTTGTGCAGTTTATCAGAACAATATATTGCACAGATTCTCTTGTGCATGTAAAAACCATAGACTGTATAAAAACTGGTCAAAACTGATGCTCCTTGCACTGGTTGGAATTTTGTAGAAAATATGGAAAAATAAAATACACCATAAAAGTGATTGTAATTTCAGCTGTAAAAGACTGCAAAATTTCTACTGTAAAAAAATGTTTAATTAATATATATACAGTGAATACCTGTTAAATATCTAATGGGACATTTCATGTAATTTTTGGTGAAAAATCATTTCCAGAATTTTTTCTTAATTTATACTGTTAATATTTGTTTTCTATTTATATGTTATCATATGCTGTTAAATTACTGTTGCATTTTTATTTAATCTTATATGTTTTTTTTAAATTATTACACTGAAAATTAGTATCCTTAAAAATAATCAATTTTTTTTTTTTTATATAATTAAAAATGAATGCAAGAATGCAATATCAGACATAATAGAAGAGATTTTTATTGTTGATGGGTGTACACACATTGAATAGACCAGAATTATATTTCTGTTTAAATGGGCTGTGGACATACAATTGTTTATGATTAAAAACATTAAATTAGACTTGGATAAAATATTACATTATTTTTAAATAATTAAATATTGCATACTAACCATAAAATATTTAAACAAATACATCCAACAATATTTTAAAAATACTTGAAATAATTGGGAATGTTGAGTTGCTCAGACAGCAGACTATTTGCAACACTTCTCTTTAACAACCATTCAAGACGAGAAGAAGAAATCGTGCTCGTTTTGCATCTGTGCACGGAATACAGCATTAGCCTTCTCCACTTTCTCAGTTGTGTTGAGAAACTTATTCAGCAGAGCTCTGTAGTGTTTCTCAGGATGGCCGCCCATATTGTCCACCTTCCAAGTGTAGTAGGCATTGATTGGAGGAGTGCTGAGATTTTTAGCCAGCCAAACCCAGAGTCTAGCGCAGGGCAGAAGACCCACGGCAAAGTACAGCGGCTCTTCATTCTCCATCAGGTTTCTGTAGAATGAAAGGTACTTCTTCATAGCTGGAGTTTGCTCAATGGGAGGCTCACCCTGTGGAGTATAAAGTATTTTCAGTGATTTCAGAAGCAACTTGAAATTTTTTAAGTCTTCGTTTTTCTATTCTTACCTTGAAAAAATATTGTTTGAGAATTAAGTTTGCAAAACTTTTGTAGCTCGAGTATCTGCCTTTCATGAAGTCCCTGATGTCATTGGGCTGAGCTACTTTGGCACTCATTCTCTTCAACATCTTGGTGACTTTCAGTAGATAGCTGATGTCCTGGATGGTGAAGTTGACGTATCGCTCTGCCTGCAGGCTGCCGTTCTCCATTTGTCTCAGGAAGTCCAACCTGATAGTCTTATTGGCGATGTCTTTATTCTTCTCCCACAGATGTTCATACACATCATCCACTGCCAGACTGGAACTACAACAGAAAACATGTGAATTATAATACAACCATATCTCAGATCTGCACAAATCATCACTGAAGAGAAGCAGAGCAACGGTTCATTACAACTTTGCACATATTTATAACTCGTAAAATGTTGAAAAACTTGTGGTATCATGAAAATGGATCATCAGGACTCACCTAAAACCTAAGAAGCAGAGACACAGGAGGGTCGAGGTCTTCATGTTTCTTGGATCTTGTAGTGAACTCGTCTTCAGCTCTTATCTGTAAATCCTGATTGCTATCTTCAGTGAGCCAGTCTTTTATAGTGGCAGTTTATTAGCTAATGCACAATTGTGGCAATGGATGATGATGGTAACATCACCGGATTTAGTATCTGTCTGCACATCAATTCCCCATTTGTGAAATACTTTTTAGCTCATTCCGAAACCTTGCAAGATTGCATCTCTGTTGAGTTCCTGTTTTAGATCTATCTATCTATCTATCTATCTATCTATCTATCTATCTATCTATCTATCTATCTATCTATCTATCTATCTATCTATCTATCTATCTATCTATCTATCTATCTATTATCTATCTATCTATCTATCTATCTATCTATCTATCTATCTATCTATCTATCTATCTATCTATCTATCTATCTATCTATCTATCTATCTATCTATCTATCTTTGAAATACTTTTTAGCTCATTCCAAAACCTTGCAAGATTGCATCTCTGTTGAGTTCCTGTTCTAGATTGATCTATCTATCTATCTATCTATCTATCTATCTATCTATCTATCTATCTATCTATCTATCTATCTATCTATCTATCTATCTATCTATCTATCTATCTATCTATCTATCTATCTATCTTTGAAATACTTTTTAGCTCATTCCAAAACCTTGCAAGATTGCATCTCTGTTGAGTTCCTGTTCTAGATCTATCTATCTATCTATCTATCTATCTATCTATCTATCTATCTATCTATCTATCTATCTATCTATCTATCTATCTATCTATCTATCTATCTATCTATCTATCTATCTATCTATCTATCTATCTATCTATCTATCTATCTATCTCACTGTAAAATGTAATGTTGACTTTACTTAGAAAAAGTGAGGAAACCGACTGCCTTAAAATTTCTAAGTAGTGTGTTAATTTTAAGTTTGCATAACATAAAACAGTTTGTACAGAAAACTTGTTAATAAAGTATACTGAAGTACTGTTGACTTAAAATAATTCGTTGTGTTAACTTTTTATAAATGTTCACATTACTTGGAAAATATTAGGAAACTGATTGCCTTAAAATTAACAAGTAAGCTAAACTAAAAACAATAAGACAAAAAGCAACAACTGAACGGTTGTAAAAAATGTTATTGTCTACAGGTATTACAGTGTTTCAAAACAACGTCATTCAAGCACGGCTAAATTGTAAATATATATTATTATTTTTTTTTTTTACTTTTTTTTTTTTACAAAGGACTAATACTTTTTGATGCGCAAAAAGCACCAAACATCTGCAATGCAAGTTCAACTATATAAAAAAACTAACAAGGATCCTGACTGTTTGACAGTCTTTGAGCTGAAACTAACATTCAACATCAGTTTATTGGAAAAGTTTATTAAATTACATTTTTAGTGTGATGTGACATACAGCTAAGTATGGTGACCCATACTCAGAATCTGTGTTCTTCATTTAACCCATCCAAAGTTAACACACACAAAGCAGTGAACACACTCCAGGGTACCTCAGTCATGGTATTGCCGGACCGAGACTCAAACCAACAACCTCAGGGTTAGGAAGCAAACTCTCTAACCACTAGGCCACAACTTCCCTGTGACTTTTTAAAAAAGTTTCACAATATAACATTGTTCTAAGAGTAGAAAAACATTTTTAACTAAGATTCAACAATGTATAACTTCAATTCAAATAATTTTAAGTTTTTAATTGAGTGTATATGATTTGCTTAAATACACTTTCATGATTTTTTTTAATATGTTTTAAGTTTTGGTTACCTGGACTGTCAACAAAACCAGAAACCTCTCAGATTTAATAAAAAAAATACTTGATTTGGGTTTCAAAGACCACAGAGTCAAACCAAACCAGAGTTTTTCGAAATCTCAAACAGCCTTGACTTTCATCATCAGCTGATTTTTGGAAATGTTACGCCCCTTAATACATGATTTCTAGTTCTAGTTCGCTTTCTCAATGAAACAGAGTTTCACGCTGTCAGTCTCTGTTTTCCTGGGTGTTCCCTAGTGAGCTCACTTCTCCTTAGACACTTCACCATAGGCACTTTAATTCCTCTAGTCTGGTTCTGTCTTCACAGTAATTGCACTCCAATTAGAATCGCACAGGTGCTGACAATCCTCTGTCATTAGTCTCCCTATGTATAGCTGTCTTTCTCTGTCATCTGTATGGAGTCCTTACCCTATGTGTGAGTTGTGCTCGTCTCCCGAGTCTTCCCGTTACCTTCTTGTTCCTCCCAGTTCTTATCCATTTCATCCGGTTCCCTCTTTTGTTTGGTTTGTCTCCCATGACTGTTTATTTTGTATTTTTCCCTTCTGTTAATAAAAACCATACTTGCAATTGGATCCTACCCTCTCCTTGTGTTTATCCTAAACCCAACCGTCACACAGAGTCACACACCGCGGCCTTGGGTGAAGGAGCATCCTTTTTCCTTGTGGCAATCACATGTGTCGGCTGGACTTAGCTTAGTCCACGGTGAAAGCCGATTTGGCGATCCACAGTGCAGAGTTGATGTATTTCCTTAGCGACCAGCACAGATCAGCTCCAGGCATAACGAAGCAGATATTGTCCTCTTTTGGAAGGCCAAACAAGGTAGTTTCGCTTTCACAGTCAAACACACAGCATACGACATGATGGTGGTGGCAACAATACTACAATGAGAATAAAATGTATGCCTTCTTTCTTTGCATGAACATCTGGGCGGCATTATGCATATCTTCCCACATAGTGATGTAGAGATGTGGGGGCATGTAAGAACGAGCCATTTTTGGGGGATATGGACAGGTCTTAACTTTTAGAAAGGTTACCTCTTTGGATTTTAGACTCTAGTCATTGCAACTTTACAGATCTTCTTTATGCAACAAGAGAGATTTTCCTGGTTAAATAAAGGTCAAATAAAATAAACAAGAGCTTGACACTCCAAAAAGAAAGGAAAATTTTGAATCGCATCATATGACCCCTTTTAAATATACTCATTATTTTAAGTACAGCTTACTTGAAACCATTTAGTTTAATAGATTACTTGGTTAGTAAGGTCCACAAAGTTATTAAAAACAAGTTAATTTCACTTATTTTTATTAGTAAGATCATCAGTTATATTTTACAGTGATAAATAATATTTTATACTTTTAATTTATTTCATTATTTCAAGAGGTTTAAATAAAAAAATATACATTTCACAGATCTTTTTTTTATACAATAACAGGAAAAACTTCATTATGTAGAGTTAATATACACTCACTGGCCACTTTTATTAGGTACAGCTTGCTAATACCGGGTTGGACCCCTTTTGCCTTAATTATTCAATGGGTCTCTTCAAATCAGCGTAGTGCCATTTGGTAAATCTGAGTAGTACGCATGTGGCATACACTCTTCTGTATCAGCCGCGCCACAAGGACATGTTTTTTTATGTGTATTTACGATTTGGTTTGAAAGACAAAGAGACGAGGAATTGTTGAATAAAGTAATTGTTGTTTTCTTTGTGTACAAAAAGTATTCTCATTGCTTCATAACGTTACGGTTGAACCACTGGCAGATGGACTTTTCTGAAGATGCTTTTCATACTTTCCTGGACCTTGACAGTATAACTTACTTGGCAGTCTATGGGACAGTCACAAGCCTCCCAATTTTCATCCAAAATATCTTAAATTGTGTTCCGAAGATGAACAAAGCTTTTTTGCTTTCTTTTAAGATTTAATGTTTTAATGAAGAATGGTAAATATTTATCAATTATCTTAAAGCTATACAACTTTAAATACTAAATATTTTTTCATTCTTATTTGAGACAATTTTTTCATTTAACTTGTTTAAATGTCTGTGATGTCTGTAATTTATGTTTTCCCTCACATTAAACTTTAAACAATAAACTTTTTGGGTTCAGTTTTTTTATTTAATTTTTAACCCAAACGTTGGGTTGGTCCATATTTGACCCAAATTAGTGTTTAGACAACCCATCCTTTTTTTTCGTGATTTGTGCCTTTCTGGCATAAACTGAAAGTGCAAGTGACCTCACATTCACCAGTTCCTTATACACAAATATATCTGTGGTAATCAGCTTTTGTAAGACATGACTGAATTAGTTCTTGTTATTTGATTTTTGATTTTTACTAAACAAATGCAAAGCTTCCACCAAAAAAAAAATAGTTCAACCAGTGCCGACTGCTGTTACCCAGATGTGTTATTAGCTTTTACCAGCTGTTATCGAGGGATAACATATCTCAGAATGTTGCAACTGACCAATCAGAATCAAGTATTCCACAGAGCCGTGTAATAATATTATATAGCTTAGTTGATGTACATGAGTCAATATATATTACAAAATATATATACAAAAACAGCTTCTTGGGGCTTATTGCTTTAGTATACAAGACAGCTCAAAAGTTTGGAATCAATAAGTCTCCTCTGTTCAAGGCTGCATTTATTTAAACAAAAATGTAGCAATAAAACAGCAATATTGTGAAATATTATTACAATTTAAAATAAAAAATATATATTTTGATATACTTTAAAATATAATTTATTCCTGTGGTGGCAAAGCAAAGCTGAATTTTCATCAGCCATTACTCCAATCATCGTGACACATGCTCCTTCAGAAATCATGATGATTTATTATCTGTGTTGGAAACATATTATTCATTTTATTAATTTTTTGGAACGTGCTATATATTTTTTTCCAATATTTTTTGAGGAATAAAAAGTTTAAAAGAACAGCATTTATTTAAAATCTTCAGTGTCACATGCTCCTTCAGAAATCATATTATGCTCATTTATCATCAGTGTTGGAAACAGTTGTGTTATTTATTTATTTAGGAACCTTACATTTTTTTTCAATATTTTTTGATGAATAAAACATTAAAAAGAACAGGATTCATTCAAAATAGAAATCTTATAACAATGTAAGTCTTTGCTATCACTTTAAATGGAATTGCATTTTATTACAAAATATTTGTACAAAATCCAGTAAAAAAAAATTATATATATATATATATATATATATATATATATATATATATATATATATATATATATATATATATTATATTATATTATATATATAAAATATAGGCCTTGTGGAAAGTTTGTTTCCTATAAACTGCATATGAATCATAGTGTCATAACAACTACTGTGATTATGAAATAACCTGTTAAGCAGTTCTGGGGAGACCAGGACAAGTTTTCACAACTAGATGGTATGAGTCAGAAGTTGAATGACACCATTGAACAAAATCCTCTATTTCCGAGCTTTCCTCATGTGCAAATCATGTGACACCATGCTAGATTTTAGGGGACATATTGTATTAGCCCTAAAGTTGAAATACATGCATGAAATATTATTTAAACCTATAACATTTTACATAACATTTACATATTTTATCTCACAATTCTAATTTTTTTCCCCTGCAAATGCAAGTTTATATCTGTTAGTTCGGACTTTCTTTAAAAATAACTTTCTTCAAGTCAACAATTGCGAGTTTGTCAATTCTGAGGGTTAAAAAAACAGACGTGTGGGATTATAATCTAAAAAGAAAACAAATATTATTTTTTTAAACGAATTGTGAGATATAATCTCGGAATCGCAAGAAAAAAAAATTGTGAAATATAAACTCAAAATTATTTTTGTATTATTTTATTCCATGGCTTGAATAGACTGCTACGTTAAAACTGTGGTAGACTGTGGTTAAAACAACATAAATGCATAAATATAGTATTTATTACTAGGCTCCACCCAGAAAAAAACAAATCTGTCAGAACAATCTGTTAAAATATGGATTAATAATAGCACGCCCCCTGGATCTTGTGGTCTCCAGAGAGACGCTTTCAAGTCATAGCGCCGATTGACAGCAGGCGGCGCTGTTTGGCAAGTTTCAGTGCGGTGTTCAAATAATTGCACAAGAAGGTTTTCCTCTTCCTCCGATGTGAAGGCGGTGGCGTCAGTAGCAGGGTAACA
This sequence comes from Carassius auratus, assembly GCF_003368295.1. Lineage (NCBI taxonomy): Eukaryota > Metazoa > Chordata > Actinopteri > Cypriniformes > Cyprinidae > Carassius > Carassius auratus. Next base: position 7,664,659 of record NC_039271.1, on the reverse strand, counting down.
GCAGCACCCCTCCCGGCCCCGAGCACCGTCACCAAACGCTCCAGGGAAACGATCGCCATAGTGAACCGCACGCGAAGCACCTTCCACCCGTTCAACTGAGGATACCAGCGAAAGTTTTACCGAAGTCGGTCGGGTGTAGCTGCGTGATTTTCGTCGGAAAAGGCGGTTTGTTTTTGTGTGTGTTGGCGGAGACTGAAAAGACGGCATCCGGCCTCAGAGAAGCAGGCGAGGGCAGGGACTCGCGTCTGAACAACGTTTACCGTCTCTGGTGAGTCTTGCGTTGCGTTTCTTGTAACGATCCTTTGAAGCGGAAGGTACGTTAACTTACACGCGACACTCATGTAACGTTAGTGTTTGTTTGTAAGCTATGCTTTTAGCAAACAAAACTGTCTGGCTTGAGGAGGGTTTGGGTCGAGTAATCTGATTAAATGTTGTTTAATCGACGGTTGTTTTGTCAACATAAACTATATGTCGAGTTTAAAAGCTGTCTTTTGGTATAGCTATAAAAGGAAAGCAAAACCGTTGCTTTGAAGTGTTTATTTAAGCTTTGGCTAGTAACGTTACCAAATTCCACCACCTGGTTGAATAACAATCCTGACAGGCTTAGTAGATTTGTTTTAGGTCTCTGTCTTTTCAGTCCGTGATGCTGAAATTCAGTTGCCGTTTTGAATAAATATTTATAAAAAGCTGTTAGGTTGAGCCAGTTGTTATGCATGTCCATGCGCTGCAAAGAATGATAAACCATTTAATCAACTATTTATTTATTTATTTTTAATCTAAAAATGCATTTTATTACCTGGACAAATAGTTAAAGTACTTTTTTTTTGCAGTAAAAATATGTTTATACGATATTCACACACATTTGTGTGTGTATATGGATCTATGTATCGCCCAAAAATAATAAATACAAAATGTAAAATGTAAAACATTTTAATATACGGTAATGTAACAATACTGCTTAAAACGATCAGTTTTACAGTGAGAATCAATCAGTTACTTAATCAAAATTGTAATAAGTGTGATCAAAGACATGCTTATTTGTGACCCTGTTTTATATGAGACATATTTCGTAATAATGAATAACAAACATTTAAATATTGCATCCATATTAAGACATGAAAGTGTTCACATTGAATGAAGACCGTATGCATTTATATTTGACAGTCTGTGCACTTTCTGACACTTTAAACATCAATATGTAAAAAAAAAAAACCTATTAATCACTGATTTTGACTGGGTTAATAGACGAACCCCTGTGAAAACCAAAGATCCAGAGCTCATCCACACATCCTCCAGTCAAACCACAGGTGACTTCGTAACGCTGGGAAATGTGTTGATGGGTTTAATGAATCGTGAACGTGGACAAATGTATCTCCGCCCTCCAGCAGAGCAAATGGGGTTGCATTAAAATACGTTATGGCTGTGCTATTTGCGAGTCAAACAAATGCATGGATGAAAATGTGCATGCACTGAATTCCGTAAATGAGCACCATGTATGCATGGATATGAATGCATGTGCCCTCTTTGGATGTGATCATGGGCCGGTGGCCAATTTAGGGGTTTGCCATCCCAGGCATGATGCCTATTTATCAATCAGGGGCTCTTGAGATGGAAATTAGGGTGCGTTTCACAGCCTGTCATGCAGCTGTTGCATGGATGACCCAAATCGGGGACTGTGGCTTGGCTGCTCTCAGTCTGGACGGCTGCATGTAATTTGACCCACATGGTGATGGACGAATGTTGAGTGTATGCGATAACGGCACACTGTAGTTTCTGCGTGTGCTCTAGTTGAGCGTTTGATGATGATAGTCAATGTAGCATGAGGACAATAGGTCCATGCCTCTCCCTGATGAAGCTCATGATGCAGTTTCACATCGTGTTGGTGTGTTGTGAGAGGAGCAGGGTTACATGGCCTTTGTCGCTTCTGAGCCCTTTGTACTTGGCCGTCTTTATTGTGGTGGTGGATCATGCTGTTTATGCATGGCCCATAAAAAGACATCTCAAAAAAAGCCTATTTTTATTCTCACTCTTGCTTTCTCACACACACCCATGCACACTTTGCGCTTTTATTTTTGTCGTCTCAATAAAGCATTCATAACCATAATTAATCTCCCCTCTAGCTTTATCAGGGTACGTGGTTGTTTAACGTGCCGTCTGATAGTGTGAAGTGTAAACGTCTTTTTTTACGGTTGAGATGATTTGTTGGTTGGTCAGTGATTGGATGTTTTGGAATCTTCAAAACATGTTGAAAGAGATCCAGGCTCAGGAAATCTAGAATTGTAGTTGTAATCCTTTTAACTGGAGACTGTTGCTAGTAAACTACTACTCTAGTGAACCAGTTTTCAAATTTTTTTTGAGTCTTTTGCTTGTGCAAAACTTATCACCAAATTGCTAGTTTGTTTGGATGTTGCTAGCATGGAAAACCTGTCAACATGTTGTTAGGATGAGCTTTGTGGTTTCCAGGATGTCGTTACGTTATTGCTAAGGTTCTCTATGTGTTGGATCCATTTTGCTATGTGGTTGGTGGGGTAAAATCAAGTCAGAAAAAGAAAAATCAAATGTTGAGCAGTGTGAAAACTTGCCTGTGCAAAACTCCTCACAATGATTTTAGGGTGTGCTTGGTTTCCAGGATATTCCTATATAGTTGCTAAAGTGTTGTAAGTGGTGGTCATTGCTGACAGCGAATCAGTTTTCTTGCCGCTAAATAAAAACATTTTGGAGGCAAAAGACTAAATCTAATGTAAATATAAATTGAATTAGTTCGTACATTAAAAATAAAAATTAATTAGAAACAGAGCCTGATGTTTTCCATTGCATATGTTTATCTATGGCAAAAATGCAAAACAGCCATCTTGACGCCAGAAATCGCCAGCTCTCCATTGGAATGAATGGAATCGTGTTGCTTTGTCGTTGTGTGTCGCTTGTAGTGTGGATGGGGTTGAGTGTTATTTAATTCTTTCCATTGAAATAAACAGTGAAAGAGATTGTGGGAAGGAGACACAACAATGAAAGAAACAAATTAAGTGTAAAAGTGAGAAAATGAGTCATGCATTGATTTGGTCTCATGGGGTTTTTGCAGAGTGATTGTTCTTGCTTTCTTGTGTGATTGTGGGAAAGGTGAGAGATGCAGAGGAAACATTGTTGCAGGCATTAATGTAACTCAACCTGTACAGAGTTGCGAGCAGTTAGGCGGTGGGTTGTCATATGAGAACCCAATGTATCTTGTTCTCTCTGCAGTGGGGTTCTTGTAACATCAGTAAGTCAAGGACATGATGGATACAGTTAATTTGTTGAAGAACAGCTGATGCTCTGCCCTTCATACAGTACAGGCACCTCTGACTGCACACCCACACGCTTCCTCCCACCACACACGCCTAATCACACAAACCTGATGCAAAAGTTCCATGTGGTGGTCTCAGCTCTGGTCTTTTTTCTTTTGATGACTTGGGTCTTTTTCATGTAAGCCAACCAGAACATTTTCCACTGTCTTTCTGAGTGCATCTTCAATGGTTTTCGTTTGACTGATTGGTTGAATTGACATGCTGGTTGATTGGACGAAAGAGGCACCGTTACATCTTACGCAATACTAAATATTTTTTGTTGTTGCACCATTACACTTTGTTAAAGTGTAACTATGTATAACTTAAATATTATATTTTGGTATTTTATTGATCCTTATTCATATAATTTACAGTTTCTGAATGTTATTTACATAACAAATTACTATAGGTAAGCTATTTTTATATTTATAGTAATGTTATTTATGATTAAGTAGTATCGTTTTTAATGGAAACATTTTTACTGTTTGCTGTATGAGGCAAAAGAAGTTACAATGAAGGATAAATGGAAATTCACAGCATTTAAACAAGTTGAACTCGCACAATTCTGCTTCTATTGGATCGTTTAAGGTAAACGTCATATTCTGTGACTACACATTACTTTACAGAGAGCTTACGAACTACTACCTGCCTTACGAACAACTGGTGCAACGGAATAATGTATAGATTTAGTTTCAAATAGCTAGTGGTTACTAAAGGCCTCGGTATACTTGAAACGAAATCGAAGAATGAACTGATATTGAACAAAATCAGGCCAAAACGAAGTTCGTTTTGAGTTTGTTTTGGCAGTTCGAAATGGTTCACCAAAGCGAACTTTCTGAAGGTGAAACTCCACCTTCTTTGAGGCGCAATTTTTTTCTCTCGGTTCGTTCCTCATTCTGCGGAGGCTATTAAGGAGAGTAACATCTCCTGAATACACTGGAGTGTCGAATAGCTGAGCTGCACAGATATATTCTTTTTGACAGCCCTAGCGTTAACATGGTAGCTCGATATAAGAATACACATCCGTTCATCTAATCGCTTGAATGTCCAAACCATAAAACAAATACAACTGACAAAGTTTAGTGAAGATGCAAGGCCATCACTATGTGTTGAACCAGCATTCACCTCCGTATTTTGCTTTTATGCCATTGACTGGACGGGGCAGAGTCATGTGGCTACACACGCGGTAGTATGCTTTTACTTACTTTTGATTTAATCGTCCAGCCCTATGCTAATCACTATTCTTTTGTCTGTAATATTCTGACCATTGGGCTCATTGAGACCATCACCCTCTCACACGTCTTCATTTCATTGTTGCTTTGTTTAGGGGATACACGCGACCGTCATGACACATGTTTACATTAGTCTACACCCCGCCTCCACAGCGCGGGGGTGTTGGAAAGTTCGTTAACAGTATACCGTCCCTCAGCCTTTTCGAACTTCTTTATGCCCGAAACGAAGAAAGAAAACAAACTTTGTTTAAAGTATATCGGGGCCTTAAGCCTTTCGTGTGGAGTTAACATTCTAATTTGAGTAAGAACTTATGAATAATAATAATAAATTTCTTGGTACAGGTGTAAACAGTTCAGATATGAGAGTTGTTTTTCACCTCATGTCTTTTCCTGCATGCTGAATAGTTTGGTTCACATTCTTGAAGTGGTTCACTCTTTTTTTTTTTTTTTTTTTTTTTTTTGACCCTGTTAGCAACGTAAATGTCTTCTGAAAAGGGCATGTTGCTATTGGCAACAAGATCTTGCTCCATTTCTCTCTTCCTCATTCTGCCGCTCTGGTTCTCGTCTCTAAATCTCTAGAATGTGACCCTGATCAGCTGGCTTCACATTTAGCGTGTATTGACCGTGATTGTTGTCACTTGTTCAGTGTCACTGCATCACTGATCGTGGCGGAGAGCACACATTGTTCAGAACCTTCTCTTCTGCCTTCCTCAAAGAGGAAGTGGCAAACCTCACAGGAAGTGATGTTCATGCATGTCCGTCTTGTTGCTGTAATGACATCATAATCCTGTCATATTGTGCTTGGATTGACCCTCCGCTTTTGCCAAGTCATGCAGAAACTTCAGTCCCCACACATTTCTGTAAACTGCCGTTGGCTATTTGAATAATTTGTGGTAACCTTTCAGGAAAAACAACCGGTTACCAAACACAGGAGGAGAGGCGTGTAAAATACAGGACCTGAATGTTGGTGTGTGACCTGGGTGTTATGGGGGCAGAACCATTACCCGGCTGTCTAAACCCTGTGGCCCTTGACCCTACACAATGAGAAGCTATTTCAACCATGCAAAGAATTTGTGTGTGTGTTTATTTGTGGGCAAGTGTTGTAATTTCCCTCAAGTCCCAGTTTGGTTTGAACTACACTGTTAACTAGAGATAATCAGTATGGCTCATACTCGGGTTATATTAGTTGTTAAAAATACAGATAAAAGACACTCTTCAATTCTGTGCATTCGGTTGGAAAAAATGCTTAAAGGTGTCACTTATTTATGTATTGTTGGCATTTTGCAGCCATTTGTTCGCAAGTGAGAAATTAATCATATTTTAAAATAAACTTGCAATCATTTGCATCACAAAATAATAAATGGTAGTACATGGCGCTAACAATGGCAAGGTCATGTGTTCACTGTATACATTGAATGCACTGTAATTCGTTTTGCATACAAACATCTGTCTAATGAATGTTAATGTATGCAGTGCATTTAGCATGAAATTTGAGTGTATGTTCTGTGTGTATGTATGTATGTTCCTGGATCAGCAATCTACATGCTGAAAGGTTTCTTTGTATATTGCTGTACTGCTTCAACATCCCACAAACACACACACAAAATTCCTACTGTACCATCCAGTGCTCACATTTGGGTCAACTGTGCTGCATTCGCTCTCTGTGCCATATAGTGGCCTACTTTCCCCTGTGATGATCACTTTGACACCATTTGTGTCATGTGTCCATCTGTGTGTGTGTTACGCTCTGATTAGCTGATAATCTCTCTGGATCAGATTCAGATGTTCACACAGGACACAAGATTTACAGGATCCCTACATAGTGTTCACTAAGCAGGGGATATCTGTTCCTATATAACATCATACATCATACAAGTATAATTCACTTTAGTTTCCTAACAGGTATGTATATAGTTTTTTTTTTGTTTAATTAAAATATTTTTACATTATTTGTATTTATAGAAATATAATTAAATCATTATTTAGATTAAATGCATAAAATTACTTAGTTATTTAAAACTAAAAAATATGTAAATAATTATTTATCTGAATAATATTCACCAAAGCAAATGATAGTTTTCTGCTGGATTCCTGGACATAGTGGAATTATTGGGAACGAACAGAAAATGTAATTGAAGGCCAAATCCCACCTTTTGATGTGAAGCCAGTAATCAACAGAGAATCATTTCGGAGAAATGGCAAGCGGAATGGGATAATGTCAAAATAACAGACTTTTTGAAATAAATTCTGTTGTAGGAACAAGCTAGATTTATTATTTTGAATCCAGGCATGACCAAGTTGTACAAGGTGTTGTATTGGACAAAATAGATTTAACTCATGGACATTTATTGATTGGTGAAGAAGCACCAAAATGTCAACATTGCTGGACTCACGTGAGAATGAAACGTGCTTTTAGTCTGTCCAATATTTAATGTCTTGAGATAAAGGTTATTATCAGGACATACTCTTTAAGTACTTGTATTATAAGATGGATCCAGAAAAACATTAAAATAACTTTTATAGAAATGTATGTGTAATACTTAAATGAATAATGAATAAACTTAATAATTTAAATTAAAATTTAAACATAAATTGTATTTATCTAAATACAAAATTATGTAAATTAAATAACTCATTATACTTATATATTTTTTGGTGTTTCATTTGAAATAAAAGTAACTTTATAGTGTGTACGTGTCGTCTTCACTGTTATGGGACTCAGAGACATGATAATTGCATTGTAAAGGTCTCATATGTTTTATACTCGTGCTGCGGTGAAATGAGCTGAGAAAAAAATGCCAGACTTGTCACTGTGGTTATTGTATCTAAGCTTCGTACAGTTCTGACAATACTTGCACAATGACTGGTGGGAAAATTAGCCCCTCCACTTCCTGTGAAATGATACATTGATGTCACTTGTGCCCAAAAACTATTTGCAGAGGCTTTGGACAGACCGTTGTAATTGTTCTTGGTAGTAACTTTTTATTATTTTAATTGTATTTATATTAATTTTACTATTTTTTATTTTAGTTATAATTTTGTTTATTTTTGTTTATGCTTAACTTTTAAACCAAAATCGTGCACCCCTCTCCCATTTATGTGCCAGTAAAAAAAATAATTGTTTAATTAAATTGTAAAGTAACATTTATTTGTAAATGTGTAAACCATAAGTGAACTATATTATTAGCTTGTAAATTGGGGAAGCTACTGCTTCTTATGGACGTCTTTGGCTGTTGGGTCATGTTTCACAGTATTTTCATAAATGTGCCATGTTTAAGCCACTGTCTCATAAATAGATTAATTTTGAAAAAAAGGCCCCTTGTGCTGTTTTTCATTCTAGCTGTTTTGGAGCACAAGAACGCATCATGTGCGAATGGCCCCCTAAGGACACGGTCCCAAAAACTCTGTTTGTGTGACTGTTACAGACTGAGAGTGTGTCTTTGAGACTTCTTTCATGCTTCTAGCTTTAAAATATTTATGGCGAGTCACATTGATAGGGAACAGACACTTTGGTGTCATTCACGTTCTACTGAAGGTGTGTGTGTGTGTGTGGGCATGTTTTTGAAAGGACACAACTTTGTATAATGACATGGGTATGACACAGGTATTACAAGGAGAGGGTGAATTATAGGGACATAACCCATGTCCCCATTTTTCAAAACGCTTATAAATCATACAGAATGAGTTTTTTTTTTTGTTGTTGTTGAGAAAGTAAAAATGCAAAGTTTCCTGTTAGTGTTAGGTGTAGGGTTGGTGTAGAGCCTAGGGATGTGACGGTTCGTATATAACCGTGAGACCGGCGGTTATAGTTGAACACCGTCATTAGAACTCTATAACCGCCAAAACCGTGTCATTAAAATATTTTTTACAAACATTTTTTAGATAGGATCATAAGATGCGCAATATATCGGGAGACATGGTTTTTACCACTTAATGAAGTTTTGTAAATCGTCAGACATGATATTTACCACTTCATAAAATCTTGCTTTGTAGAAAACCTTTCTTAAAAACGAATTTCATTTTGTACAAATTTTGTCTTAATTTTAATAAATGTTTCATCAACCAATTGCATGTATTTTAATAAATAAAAAGCAAATATAGCAGACAATGATAACCGACATGGAAGCACCAGCGCGCCGCGTTCACTTTCACTGCACTGTGAACTAGAGCGCATCTCATCGTAAATGAAACTCAGCGTAGGCCTATGCCTCATACATTAGCATTAAATATCTTTGCTGCATCCTTTCTAGAACAGACAATGGCATTTTTTTGCGGCTCGCATCAGCAAAGCATTGCATGGCCATAGACCGCAAAACAATCAGCGGATGGCAGGTGGGTGCGGCTTTGAAATTTGCTCAAAAAACGTTGGCGCGGATGATGAGTTTTGTGACCGATCTCCTTAATAAATGGAGGTCTGAAATCTCTGCCCCTTTACCGATCAGAGCGCGCGCTGACACGGAGTTAATCCGCTATCTCCAAGAACAACCAATTGACTCTATGGCAGATCCACTAACCCCCCCAACCCCCGGCACACCGGCACACCCCTAGTAGGGCCAAAGAATATACAGTTTGTACAGTATAAAAACCATTACGCCTATGGGATGTCCCCACTTTTCACAAAAACAAACGTGTGTGTGTGTGTGTGTGTGTGTTGTCCACAGTGATCTCACTGTCTCTCACATGGTGTTGACATTCCATCATCTTTAAGCAACAGCAGAGTGTCTCTGCACTCATCTTTTCCCCTCTCATTTATCTGCATTAAAGCACACTTTGTTCTTGTGCATAGAGGTTGATAAAGTTACCTGGAGTTTGGTATTTGCCACTTGTGAGATCTTCACTCTTATGAATTATTGCGTACTGTCTATGATCTCATAGGTCTCATAAATTAACAATGTAAAAAGAAAGTAATATTCTAAATCTCAGTTAAAGGAATGTTTCAGAGTTTTTGTAACTTTTCTGACATGGTGTCAGTTACTTACTACAGAATAAAAAGTCAATGTCAGATGTTTGTCTCTTGAAATAATATCAGTTTAACTGGAATAAACTGTAATGAAATGAAATCTATCTATCTGTCCATCAATAAAGTAAGTAATACATATTTTTTGGTATTTAATATGAAATAAATGTAACTTCGTTTATAGTGTGTATGGATCGTCTTCACCGTTATGGGACTCAGACATATTGTGGTGATCCTGGAAATGTAATCCACCGCCCCCCCCCTCCTTTTTTTTTTAAAATCTCATTCCCATAATTCGCTCTGTGTAAAGTCTGCTTTCCAAGCATATTCCTTTTACCCTGGCCTGTCCTCGCCGTTTCCTTCAGATGTGATTTATTACAGTAGTTCATTCTTGTTTTATTCCCCAGGTCTTGAGTGATTTAGTTGATGTCTGGAAATATCTGTGCACATGATCTGTCATGGGAACAGGCTGGGCCGTGGGGGCTTTAGCACACTGCTGTGTTGTGCGGAGTCAAACAGAAATAGAGCCTCACATCAGGACCCTCAGTGTGCGACACGAGGTGGACGGCCGCAGGATTCGAGCAAATGTCTGCAGATATCCTTAAAGGGGTAGTTCACCCGAAAATGAACATTCTGTCGGAGCTGGTAATGGTTTAGTTAGCACAGGTTAGTAAAGTGGGCTGTTGCACTGGATGAAGAGTTGGTCAGATGTAAAAGACCATTCCTCCCCCCATTAGCAGGTCAGCGTGATTGACTTTTGATAATGGAAACAAATGCATTTCCTATTGAAACAGGAAGTTGAGGTGCAATATGTCAATACCCTTTTTTTTTATACCGGAAGTTGTCAAAACTATTATTTGATATTCATCTACTGCTTAATGCAGTCAAACTCTCTCTAAAACGACCAAGCATATGAAAAGCAACTAATGATACATTAACACAATGTTAATGTATAATATGTAATATGTAATAATGCAAATCAAATTTCCCTTTAAAACCTTAATTCATAATGTACAATGAGGATGGGCACTGTCTAGGGGAGCTTTTCATCTTTTATTCACTCTAATGTAGGTAATTAATATTTTGTAATTCATAATGTACACTGTACATGAAAATATATCTGTGCTAAACTTATAATTAGCCTTCAACTGACAGTAAAAGTAAAATCTAAGAATTTATTATGCAATGGCTAACGATAGACATGTAGCCGCCCAGAGTAAGATTTAGTCGCATATGCGAGTGATTTAATTGCAATGTAGAGGGTTGTAAAAGTCATTTTCGCTAATTGACACAAAATATGCATTGTATATAAATACTACTAAGCGGTCATTGGAAATTAAGGTCAGCTTTTTTAAAAATAACTTTGATAAATTGGGCACATGTTGAAAGTTTATTGCTCTATTGATTTAAAAATGTGATTTTTGAGTTGTTATTTCAGATCTTTGCTAACTAAACCTGTTTATTGTTGAGAGTTTGTGTGGAAAAACACACATACGCTCTCTCTCTATCTAGGAGAAATTAGGGAATGATTAACTTTGAGAACGGGCGTTCAACTCCCTGTCCAAAGTTTGGTTAGATTACATCACCTGCTAAAAGCAGCTTGCGCACTGCAGTGCCATGCATCATTTCACATAAACCGACCTAGTTTCCCATATGCACCGATTTTTCCCAGTTTGTTTTAATATATTTATAGCATCAAACCAATATGTGTAGGAGTTTTTTTTTTTTTTTTTTTTTGTATTTAGTATTTTTTTTTATATTTCAGAAGATTAGGTCCAAGGATGCAGGGAAATTAGCATTAATTAGCATGAGGGCTTAGCATGCTTTTGTTGTCTCTGTTGTGGTATTTGTTTGTAATTCTGCTCTGGAATGTTACTCACCAGCTGTGGGGACAATGACAGGAAGTTTGCATCTTCATGGCTGTATGTCATAAAAGAGGATTGTAGGATTAGGAACCTGATGGAGCCAGTTGGGTGTCAGGGCGGTCAGATAAACTTTCACCCGCCCGATATCTGGAGAAATTAAATATCAGCTGAGAGCTCTCTCCGACTGCAAAATGTGCACTTCCTGTTGCAGTGATGTTGAATTTGACCTCGGGTGTCTTTCAGCGTTTTTGCTGAAAGGTTTGTGGCGGGAGGCTGATGGACCGCTGGAGTGACAAATCTGGGTGATGAAGGGAATCTGGCCTGGGCTACGGGCTAAAAATATAAGGCTAAGTGGAGTAATGGAGCATCTCTCGGCAGAGAGAGACGAATGTGGGATGTTGCACGTGCTTCTGGGACACAGGGAGGAACGTGTGTTCTTATTCACTTGACCTGCTGGTACTCGCCCTCTTAAAGCTCTTCTCTTCTTCGCTCGCCTTACAGTTAATAACTAGAAGTGCCAATTACGGCACAATACAATAAACAAAAAGATTATATGGGTTTTTGATCACCCTTCTGTTACAGTTGGTGCTTATTATACCTTCTTCTGGATGATTTGAGCAGTTGCATTTGACACAAAATACCCAAATAAATATGTATACAAGGATCAATATTGATGCAATATCATGAGAAATAAAACAATAACTGCATATTGCTTTAGAATTGTATCCACACAGCTTTCAAGGGTTAGTTCACCCAGAAATTAAAATTATTGTTTTACTCGCCCCCAAAGCATCCTAAGTGTATTTGACATTCTACTTTCATACAAATCCTTCTTCTGAACTGTTGACAACCAACACAGTCTGCTTATCCCCATATGAATCCGATTGGATTCGTCAGAAAGAAGAAAGTCACATACTGGGAGGGAAATACAGGCTAATTTTCATTTTTTGGGTGAACTAACCCTTTCATTACAATAAGTGGTTTGGACACAAAGCTTTGTGTGTGTGTGTGTGTTTAATATTTAATTGCATGCTAATTCCTTTTTAACAGTTATGTTATTCTTCTTCAATATAGATTTTATAAATGTATATTTTTTATGCGTGTTATGGTTTTTCTTTTTATTTGTTTTGTTTGGATTTCAGTTGTGGTTATACTATGCCTTTGAGCATGCATCTTGGAGTACTGTATAAATACCTTGGTGCATGAAAATGTATTCATTCATCTTCATGTTATTCTCATCTGTACATGCTCCTTTCATACTTTCATCCTTGTTGGTCATTTGGGCATTCGGGCACAGACTGATATCAGTCTGACCTTCCATATGTGTATAAGAGATGGAGAACAGGCAGGTTCATGCTGGAGTCAGTGCTGCTAGTGCTTCATTTGTCATGGGGGATTGTGTGTGATCATCCTCTTATCTCTCGCAGACACACACTTGTGAGCACAATACAAACATAGGAATACAATGTTTTGTCTGTTTTCATTCATATGCAATCTTCTATATTTGCCTAGTAGTCATAATTTAGTATACAGTTCAAAAGGTCAATACATTTGATGCCGGTGGTCTTCTGAACATGATGTGAGACTTGTAATTATTCTGAATGGGATTTATCTGGATATGTGTACCTTGGGATGCTTCAGAGAATAGTCTCAGACACCTGAGGGTTTGCTCAGATGAGAATCATACTTAGTCATTCTTGGAATAGAGAATAATCTGCGAATGAAACCCCATTTTAAATATTAAGTATTTTCCAAAATGACAAAATGTGATTTATTTTTGCAATACAAAGTTCTTCAACAATTACTTAAATCGTCAGTGTCACATGATCAAAAAACATTTCTTATTATTATCAATGTTGAAAATAGTTGTGCTGCTTCATAGTTTTGCTCCTTTCTTATATGTGGTGGTTTATTTATGTTCAAGAATTTGCTGAGAAAAGAACAAAGATGGTCTGTTTTCGTGAAGCTTCATCGTTTCTAGCCTGCCTTTGACCTCCGAGTCTGTTCTGGTTGGGTCCTGCAGTGGAGATGCTTTGATTTTAGAAGTTGTGTGTGTTTGTGTTTACTTTAGGCTGACAGACGGCATTATCTGTGTATCACCACATTCCTATCTCAAGGATTTGTGCTTGTGTAAGAAAGAGACTCCAGAAATGGAGGATTTATGCTTCACACAGGGATGCTGTTGTGACTCCTAATGATTGTGTGTTTGAGTTTTTCTTCTGGTTTGTGACTTGTGAGTAATTAAGTTGCATGATAAATATCTTCTTATGACATTCAAATTCAAGAAGGTCTTTGAGCTTTTTGAGAGAGCCAGAGCCAGTTCATAATCTTTAAGCATCTTCATAATGAATTAGGCTCATCTTGTTTTGCGTCTGTATTTCGATGGATTGCTAGCTTTGAGATTTTCCAGCTGAATATCAGTGTTTATGTTGATACCAGTGAGTTTATTTTAGATCTATTGTGGCTGATGTTCTAAGCTGACTAATGCGCTTGAGTTTTTGTGTGAGTGTGTATTTGGTGTGTATTAACATTATATGAAGATTTAGATTTCTGTACACTCTAATCTGTAATTGTTGTACCATACAAATTTCATATGAAGAAATTGTTCTTTTAATCCAAAAAGCAAATGAATGTTCCTTAGAACTGGTTCTTAGCAAGATGAAATGAAAATGAAATGTCATTGTGCTTGACATCAGCCATCCTGTGACCTCCAGGCAGTCGTCTCTATGAATGCATTTAGTCCGTCTTCCATCAGTCATCGCATGAACGTTGCTTTTTGTTTACAGCTGGGGGCGAGGGTGACTTTGAAGAGCGTGCTAATGACACGCTGAAGTGCTTTAAGCATCGTCGAGTGGACGGACAGATGAAAGCACCTCAGATCTGCCAGATCTCCCTTTTGCGTTCCTCTTCCTGCGCTCTAATTACGTTATGATATGTAAACGCCGGTGATGATGCATCTTTGGTGTCCTGTGCTGGGTGGAGGCCCAAAGCAAACACGTCAACAGGCCTTGATACCTTTCTGACGTCAGTATCTGATCTCTGGAGCTTGGCTTTCATCGGTGAAGTTTGTTTTAAATGTTAGCAGGTAGATGCTTTCACCAGGTCTTATAGGCCTGCTTGATTGAAACTGATAAATATGAAAGCAGCTTGTATAGTCATGCGTGTGATATGCCTAATTTCATTCGCTGTTAAGCTTGCTAGCTGTGTCTCTGTTTGCCCTTTTTTTTGTCATTTTTTGTCTCACTTGCCTGCAGATTGGCACAGACGAGCAGAGTTGCTGTGGAGATTTCATGCTTTGTAGTCAAACACAAAGACATCATTCTGCTTCTTCTGTGTGTCTCTCTCTCTCTCGTTCACTCTCTTCTGTTTTGTGCTCGCTCACCCACTCAGTCACCCGCTCCATCTCTCTCTCTCTCTCCCTATCTCTCTCTCTTGCTCTCTCTGGGCATACAGAGGGGTAAATTACGGATTCTGATCTGTGAGAAAGAAGATGCTGAGAAGTCCCAGGAAAGAGGTGTTGCCATAGCGATGGGAATAGACTTTTTGTTTGTATGTGGGAAGAGATAGAAAGAGAATGGAAAATACCCTGGTTTCCCAGTCTAATCCGAGATTCCTCCAATATTAATTAGAAGATTCGAGATGTGCTTTTTAGACTTCCATTTCGATTACGTTAGTGACATACAATTTTGGTAGATGTAAGAACGTGTACTATATGAAGATCGTAATAGTTCGATTAGTGAAACTTCTTTTATCCAGTGTCTGTAATAAGGGTACAAAAACCTTATAATGTGTAGAGCTGCAACTAACGATTATTTTTTCTGTCGACTAATCTAACGATTATTTGTATTACAATAAATAATGATGAAAATCTAATGTTCTTTTTTTAATTAGCTAATGAATCCTTTGTATAACTTTACAAAAAATATATATATATAAGTACAACTTCTAATATAATATTTCAACCTTTATTCATTTTCAAACAATGTGGTTGAAGTTTTAACAGTATAAAATAATAAAGAGGCAAAGAAAATTAACGCAAGCGCAAGAATATCTGACCTGTACCAGGAAGTTGGTCACCAGATCACACGGTAACCAGTTAAACCGTAACACCGGAGAGCGCCAAGATGTTTTCCTCTGAGGTGCTCGTGCAGCGCAGTTGTGCTGCCGTGGTCCACCATATCGGTTATCGGTGAAGGGAACAAAGGGCCATTTTATTTGTCCTCTGTTTAAAGTATTCCCATATTTTTGATAACAGTGGTCTCTGTTTTTGTGATAGAATGCAACTTTTCTCCATTCCCAGTATGCCATTACGTGAGATGTAAACAAACAGTGTGACGCGTCGACGCATTTCACGCACGTCAATGTATTTTTGTAGTCGACGTAATCGATGACGCCGACGAGTCGTTGCAGCACTAAAAGATATTATACATTTTAAATGTAATTTATTCCTGCATCATTACTGTAGTCTTCAGTGTCACATGATCCTTCAGAATTATCTATGGTCAAAGCAGTTGTACTGCTCATTATTATTATTATTTTTTTTTTATTGTATGGAAAATAAGTAATTGTACACCTCTTCAATAAACCAAATGATTCAAGGTGTCTGCACCACAAACTGTCCCGAAGGTTTAATGCTAAAGGGATTGTGTTTGTGTACATCTTAGTGAGCGTGTCTGTTTAACTGGCGTAACCCAGTTTCGGTGTCTCCAGGTTGTGGTTAATTAGCATGCTGTTTGATGCCTCTGGCTGGAGGCTGGTGTGATGTTTGATGTCAGGCCTTCCTGCTCTAATTACCCTCGGCCCGTCGTGCCACCCGGCTGCAGGGGTCGTCCCAGAATTCATCAGCGCCAGTCCTGGTGGTTTGTTTGTATGTGTGAGCAAGTTATTGGGTATAAAGGATTTGTTTGCAAGCTCTGCAGTGTGCAAATTGCGCAAAAGTGTATGTGTTTGTTTTCAGGGAGCCGATGTAAGATTGGGATGTATTATCTGTTCCTTTGTCACCCCCAGCCCGCAGAAGACGCATGAGGGTTTTGTTCTGGTGTGGGTTATACGCTCTCTCAATCCCACACAAAGACGCCTTATCTCTCAAGAGGAGTGCGTCCCTGCGAGGTGGGCTAATCCCGGCCCGGGGGATGGAAACATTCTCTCCTGGCGTTTGATTGCTGTGCTCTTGTATGATTGGACGACTGTAACACTACTCGTGGAGACAAATAGAAAGATCAAGCAGAACAGATCTTTAGGTTTGTCTGTTTGAACTTGATATTTATTGATATGATTAATATGCATGATAAGTTAAGCATTGATATTTTTATTGCTCATACTTGGTGTTGGTAAATTGATATGTCTAGTTCATAGCTTTTCTGTTATTTTGACTGAAGACTCGTGCAATGTAATTTGGACTAAAGAATTAGCATTTTAAAAGAGAAATTATTGCTTAAGTCTGATGGAAATTAAAGTTCATGTGAACTTATATGTAGAAAACCTGGGAGTTGGCTTTTCTTTTCCTTTTTTTTTTTTTTTACACATTCACACAATATTCAACAAGGACACATTAAATCGCTCAAAAGTGACAGTAAAGACATTTTATAATGTTGCAAAGGGTGTAATCAGAGAATCCTAAAACTCACAGTTTCCACAAGTTATTAAGCAGCACAGCCATTTTCGACACTGATAACAATAATAAATTTCCTTGAGCAGCAAATGAGCAGATTAGACTGATTTCTGATGGATCATGTGACACAAGACTGGTGCAGTGATGCTGAAAATTCCGCTTTGCTTTACAGGAATTTATTACATTGTTATTTTTGCATATTTTTTCAGTATCAGTTTCAATGCGGCCTGCTTTTTCCTCTCCAGCAGTCCACTTTCTTATCAGCGTGATCCCTGGAGAGCTGCTGTCTGGGGACGGGTATTGCACCAGGACGGGGGGGGTATTGATGGGAGCTGGAGGGGGAGGGGCAGGGTGACAATAGACAGCACTGTCCCAATGCCATTCGCTCAATTGCAATGAATGCATCGTATCACTGTAACAACAGTTTCAGTGCCCTACGCCAAAAGAGAAGTGGACAAACCAAGAAAAGAAAAACTTTTGCGATTTGATTGTAGTTGTTTAATTGAGTTGAAAAACCAAAAGCCATGCATGAGTGTACTTTTACATTAAGAGTGTTTTGCCTTTAAAAAAATTGCAACCGCAATATAAGACCAAGATGACAAAATGTATTTAAATAATAAATAGGCATGCACGACTATTGATTTAATGTATGTATTAATGTGTGTGCGCGCAAGTAAATTTTTTATTATATAGAAATCTATTATTTATGACGTAAAGTCCCGGTAGGACCAAACATCAAACTCTGAGACTGAATGATGGGAAATAATGTCTGGATGGACATGATGGTGATTTTTGGCGAGTGTTAAAGCGTGTGGATGTGTGGGTTTGGTCTGGTTGTGCCCCGGCCTGGCAGGAATGCCAACTGTTCAAACACAAGCCCATGAACACACACGCTTGTGGCCATGGGGTGTGTCCGGACCCTGCTGTCCTGCATATATGAATGAGATACCAGCAGTTTGAGAAGATGCGCTCCATCAGCATGCACTTTTACCTGTCTGTTTGTGCTATATTGGCCTGTAATAGTCTAATTCTTTATATGAGGGCTCGTCGCCCTCTGTCATTTAGTCTGTGTCGGATAGACAGATGGTGTGTGTGCATGCGTGTGCGTGATTTGTATTTGAAAGGAACCAATCGTAGAGGCTCTGACCAGCCATTTCCTGTAGATGGGGGCAGATCTGTGTTTTTTGGATGCACTTTTCCTTCTTTGCAGTGTCCTGAAATCAGATTCCACCTGAGAAAATCCATCTTGCTGTAACCTGGTCTTCTTTTGTGCGTCTCGGTGTACGTTTACAGTGTTCAGGTTATTCGTATAGGCACAAATGTTATCAGTCTGTACTCTACATTTGGATAGACTAGGAAAACCTTGTAGGGTTTAATTTGTACCTCGCTTTATGAACACAACGGACCTTCAAGTCCTGTGTGAATTTGGGTGTGTGAAGTCTGACGGTGGAAACACAATGGACAGAAAGAGTCCTGCTGCCTCCCATAGCAAGGTGTTTCCTGCCTAAAATGGTGCAAAGTAAGCATGTATTGAGAGAAATACACAAGCACACACACATTAAAGCTGTAGTAAAATCCTTTAGAGAAACCCAGTGTGAATGATTTTATGTTTAGGAGTTGTTATGTATGACACGATGTGATTAACCCCTGTAATCATGCTAAAATATGACCTGGAGTAGTTTATTCATTCTATGAAATGGCAACTGCTATGTAAGACTAGGATAACAATTTATTTTTAATAATTGTGTGTGAGAGAGAGACAATATTTTTTCAGTATTTAGATTTATTACTTTTATTAAATTTTTTAAATAATATATATATAATATATATTATATATACACATACTTATATATACACACACATATATATAAATAAATCTAAATGAATGACAGTGAAGTGTTTAACAAGTGTTTTATCTTTAATCTTTTAAATAGATACATCGTAATATTTGAAGGTTAGTTTAGTCATTTTTTATTGTTTTTGTTTGTTTTGTTATGAACTTGAATGTCATCTTTTGTGACTGCACTTACAAAAGAGAAACTGGATGGCAGTTTATTTTAAGTTTTCAATTGACTAAAGATATAAGTTATTGTTACATTATGTTGTTAATAAAAGTTTTAAATTTGACAGTGTAATGTGGTACATTGCAAACAAAGGTCAGATATTATATTACATAAAAGTCTAGTTTGAAAAATGACAATCTGTGCTTTAAAGAGAATAAATGTAAGAATCGAATCGAACCGTGACCTTAGAATCGAAAATGCAATCGAATCGAGGATTTGGAGAATCGTGACACCCCTAGTGTGTGTGTGTGTGTGTGTGTGTATATATTTATATATATATATATATATATATATATATATATATATATATATATATATATATATATATATATATATATATATATATATATATTTATATTAATTTTGTGTTGACTTTTAATATATGAACCCAGTGTCTTGTATTGCTGTAATCATATATTTAGAAAATGCTTTGGTTGTAAAAGGAATTGTGGTGCATGTGGGAGTGTGTGTGTTTTAAAAATTCACAACCATGTGCCTATAAAAACAAAATACTGTCTCATGAATATTAAATTAAAAGCCTTTGGATTATTAATGAGTTTTTTTTTTTTCATTTTTTCTTGTCACTTTTGAGTCTTAAAGGCCTGCTTTGTAGTTTAAAAACTAACGCACAGGAACATACAAACTCACACACACCCCTAATTGAGGCCTTCCTATTAGTCAGTAGATATTTAAGACGCCATGAAATGGTTTGACGAGCATTTTTTCTTTCTTGTGAAACAGGAAGTTGGGGTGTAAAATAGTGAAGGACTCTTAATTTAAAACCACACTGAAATCAATACTCGTTCATTCAGAATTGATGATTATTTTTAGCAGTTGTTGGTTGGGAAAGTAAATAAACTATTAGGTTTATCACTGCTCAAAATGCATCAGCAAGCCATAATTTCTTTCATCTGCTAGTCAGGGATGAGCATTAGGGGGATGGGATGTTCTCTTTCTAGTGAACATTTTATTAGTATATGCCTGTGCGTACTAGTTGAGTCATCAGTATTTTAATCTTTTTTCCTGGAAGAGAAGTACAGTAATTTTTTTTATTGACATGCACTGAAAGCCACAAAACTCTAATTTCAATTGAACTTAAGATCATTATAATTTCCATGCCATAGCCTAGACCTATTCTTAAACATTTAAAATACAAATACAAAATATTCTGAAACTGTTTGCATGTGTACAAGCCAAGGCATGATTTATGAAACCTTGTTCTTTTTTTGGTTTTGTCGGTGACTTTTTTTTCTCAAAAATGGAGTCAGAAATACACACACTATGGGGTTCGCTCAGCCCACAATGCCACTGGACTTAATAATAAAGTAATAAATTAAGTTTTTAATGAAAAGGATTCTTCACACACTGCATGACCCACAGATATTTGCATGCTGCTGATGATTAACACTGTGTTTGTGTGTCCCGCAGGCCCCCCCTGCCTCAGGGGCCCATGGAGAGGATGAAGAGGTTTAAGAGACGTTTGTCACTCACCCTGCGTGGTAGCCAGACGATCGATGAATCGCTGTCAGAGCTGGCGGAACAGATGACCATCGAGGAGAACAGCAGCATGGACAGTGGTGAGTGTGTACGCTGTACCTTTCATATTGTTTGCTGTGTCTGTATTGTTTGTGCAGGGTCATTGTTAATGTTAAGTAGTTCAGATTAAAGGCTGATTTATTAGCTCTTTGATTAGCTCCTGGAACAAGAACTCTGGAAACCTGGAAGAGGTCCACAGGAGCGGTGTTATGACTCGGGACGCAAGGGCTTTATAAAATTATTATTAGATTTGATTTCAAAAGTAATTGAGAAAAAAAAAACGACATTTATAAAATCTATTATTTGATGTAACGCTGTAGAAAACCCATTTTGCTCGTATTTAACATGCATATTGCAACTTTTTCCCACAATTTCATCTTTATTTCACTTATATATTGCTATATCAACATACTGTGTATCTACACTAATATTTGAAACCACAAATATTCTGCATTCCTGCAGATATGTGAAGACGCCTTCATGTTTGCTTTGGTCTGACCTCTGAGATTTTCTCGGGTAGTGAGTGGACCCTTGTATTTCTTTCCAAATGTATAGGAATAAATCTTGGGTATTTAATTTAATTCCTTAAAATAACTTTGAATGAATGCATAGTTATTTCATAAAAACTTCAGGTACTATATAAGTTACTTATATAGACTTATAAGACTTGTATTTTTGTGAACTCTTATATTTTACTTCTCTATTCCCTTTAGACTTAAAGGTACAATTTGTAAGATATTTGCAGTAAAATATCCAAAAACCACTAGGCTGGTGTTATATATTTTGTCCAGCTGATTACTAACAATATATCTAATGTTTTCAACTACTTGTAAATTATGAGAAAATTCCCATTCTAAACCGTGACACGGGGCCGTGCAGTCGCCTGTCAATGACGTTAGTTCCCCTTTGTTACTGCCTTTACTTATGTAGAAACCACGTGACAACAGTGTCGTGGACAAATGCTGAAGTAGGGTCCAGCAAACCACTAGCTTGCTTCAAGCTGTTACTTATTTACTACTACTTGCACGTTTTATGGTTGATTGTGTTACTTCTTTATGGAACGTTATTACGGTTTACCATCTGCCGCTGGTTCTGTCGACAAGGACAGCTCCCGTAAATGTAACGTACGGTCAAAACAAACGAACCAAGAGCAGTTTGGGACAAGAAGAGAGAAAGAGCGAGGATTAATATCGGTGTTGCATTTTATAGATCGAGAGAGCTTCGTGACAAACTTTAACTAGAAAGAGATGCTGATCTCGCTTGTGTTTTACTCGACAGGTGAGTTGTTTTGATTTGTATCTTTACAGAAAATGTATGCTATTATAACGACCAACAAGATTAGTATTATGGGATATACACGACAAACGCGGGTCATCACTTCTCTAGAATCGCGCGAGGACTCGTCTGATCGTGTCTTTGCATTGACTTTGTATGTAATCTACTCGTACTATATATATATATATATATATATATATATATATATATATATATATATATATATACATATATATATATATAATGTAGTAAAACAAGTTAAGCTCAATCAATGGAGATTGCACAGTGATTATCAACACAAATTCATTTTGGGGAAAAAAATTTGACAATGGAAGTTATTGCTGTCATGTTTTTTTTAATCATGTTAACATTGTCTTGTCAAAATCTAATTATAAATATTAACAAATTATAATAGCATCTGAATAATACTAAAATAAGACTGGTACTATTGCATTGGCCCTATTAAATTCTTTTGTCTTACTGTAAACGTATATTTTTTTTTCATTTATTTTGGTAACATCATGCCACAGATGCTGAGCTTAACTTGAGTTTGCCCCCGAAATAATCCTTGCCTCTCTCTTTGCTCAGTATTGACACCCAGATATTTTATTTTCTGTGGGTCACCTGTATTGACCACGTTAGCTCGCATTAGTCACCCTGACACAACCATTTGAAGCAGTGTTGAAAACCTGTCATTCTGATCTGTCATAACTGAAGCCTGTGCTATTTTTGTGACCGTATACAGTCAGTCAGCCCGAATGCCTAAAGCAATGCAATTTCAGTTAAAAAAAAAGGAAAACAGTCTTCCTCAAAGTGCTTTTTCTTCTCCTTGCTCTTGTATGTTCAGCTAGCTAGTAATTACGTAACAGCAATGACACCCCTGTGAGGAGAATGAGAGGAAGGGAGCATGTGACAGCTTGTGAGAGACTGGCTAAATTAGCACCATTGCCTTCGGGCCAATCTGACGGGTGGACTTGAATCAAGCAGACTGATTCAGACTGTACAATGAAACTAATAACACTTATGAGACTAATATTTGTGTGTGCTCTTTTTTTGTTTTGTTTTGTATAGTATTGTAGCATATTTAGCATAGATTAATTGTCAACCAATAATGATTTTATTATTATTTATTTTTTTACTGGCCAATGGCAGCATCTTAAAGAGCAGGCTGATTTACATGTTACCACACTATTTAATTAAAATACATGCATTAACATAGCTGAAATTAAATTATTTAATAATATTTAGTAAATTTGAATTAAATTATTTGAAACTGAATCATGGAAAATACAATTTGCCTCACTCACCATGATTTAAAACACTGTGTAAACATACTGTAAACCAGGGGTCGGACATTGGCACGCTAGTAATAGGGAAAACTGCAAACTGATGTACATTTTGAGGTATTAGTTTTTCGTTATTGAACACCGTGCACAAATGATGTCGCTGTTGATCAGCTTATGACACTTTATAGTATACACTGTCAGTGCGAATGGAACCCTTTAAATGGTACTGCGCAAAAAATCTTCCCAGTACTTTAGTGCGACAGGCCCTATTACCATGTGTTGAGACCAACTAATCAGATTCTTACCTTAGAAGCTAGCTGTCTATGTAGACTGCGAGACAGCTTATAAGGATTGGCACAGAACCTATGTGCATACTTTATATCTGGATGAGCCTGGCCTTAATCTTCATCTTCTGATGCATCGCAGCCGCTATCATTTATAACGGTGTCCTCATTGGTCTGACAGCTGTAAAAACTCTCACTAACTCACTAACAATGTCCTCAGGTCAACACTAGCATTCAGAAAATGCAGTTTTTTTTTTTTTTTTTTTTTTTTTTTAACATGAATGTTGCACTCTTTCACCAGTACACTTAACTGATATGTACACAGCAGTCTAAACATGCCCACTCATGCATACTCACACTGACATTGTGGTTGTTTTTAGGTCTGTGTGTTGAATGTGGGGAATGGCAGTGGTGTTGACCCAGCCGTTTTTATTTTAGGCAGACTAATGAATGTTTTATGAAGACCCGGCCATTATGTAAGGATCTTATGCCGCTCTCTTCTCTTTCCTTTAAATCCGCGCATTAGCAAGAGTTTCTAACTTCTGCTGCCTTCATCCTGGTCAAGATTAATCCTCAGTCACTGCAGCTCATCTGGAATAGCATTCATAGGAATATTTTGCACTGCGATGGCAGTTAGATTTCTGCTGATGTCTTTTTTATTTTTTATTAATCATTTTAAATAATCATTATTTTAAAATAAATAAACTTGTGTTTGGGATTTATTTTTCATAGGTCTGTTGGGACACCTGAAAGAATCATTATTTGGAGATTGAAAAGTTCTGTTTTAATTATACAGTAAATGAGCTATTTGATTTATAGTCTCACTTTACCCTCAGGAAAGATGTGCATGTAATATGGAAACGAGACCAGACAAATGGACGTTTTCGTCTCAATGTTCAAAACTGTTCGGAAGAAAATTCCACACTGCTTTTAGGTTTCAGATAAAATTTTAGGATCTAACTTTTTAATGTGCAGTCATAGATGCAGTCAGCAGCATGCCAAATGCAGGAGGCACTATTTAACATAGAAGAATCCAAATTATTTTTTTTTTTTTTGGTGCATGTGTGCAACATAGCACATTTTATTAATTAAAATTACACGAAAACCTTGGGCCAAAGCAGGCCAGCTGGGGCTAGAGGAGTGGTTATGAACAAAGGCAGAGTTTCTCCGTGTCTGGAGAGCGTCTGCGCTGTGGATCATTTCAGAAAGATAACAGCTGCAACACCAGCATTAAACACTTTTTAAACTAAGTTGAGCTCAAATATCACTTTCAAATATCACAGCTGATATCAAATATCACAGTCAGCAGTGACTTTTTGAAATAACTTGATTCAATGTTGATTATAATCACCATACAAGGCAGAAATAATTAAAGTGATGCAAAACACTATGCACACTAATGTTACCATAGTAAACATGGTAATTACTACCATTTGAAGAAATCAAGCTTGATATGATATAATATCAGCTTCTCATTCTCGATCATAATCGTGTATTTATTTAGTTACATATTTTATCTGTCATTAAGTCTCATCTCGAGAGTTAAGCTCTATATAGCCTTTGTTTTTTGTTCAGGAGCTTTTTATAAAAATATAGAAATTATAATTCTTTCTAAATGTGATATAAGCTACTGTGACTCTACTGAATAGGAGGCTATGTTCATAAAGCTTTATGTTTGTGTGACTAATTTTCAATCCTGATGAATTCATTATGATCAATGTATCCTTTATTATAGTAAAACATAGATGTTTTTGGATTTTAATATTTATCAAAGCATGCAAACAAACGGCCGCTTTTATCATGTTCATTCTGTGATTGCGCTAGTTCCAGTGACTTATTTCTTATTAATTTTCCGATAACTTATCTTTGTTGGTGAAATGATGTTGTTCTTGAGAGGCATGTAAAGGGCATGTTTTAGTGAAGCAGCGGAGCTTCTGGTCTGACAGTGGAAGTGCAGCGCTATTTTGGCCTCGTGCTACAGGTCCGAGGCTATTAACCCCGTCCGGCCCATTTAAAGCACTGGCTCACACTGGCCCGACAGTGGAAAAGTGGCTATTGTTCTTATTATTGTAAATAATTGCTTTAATTTGTTAATACAAAAAAAAAAAAAAAAATCACTAAATATCTCAAAAACATGGATACTATATGAAAAAAGAATAAAGATGGACGGTTGTTTTTCCGTACTGCTTCCTCAAATTTCACCCAGTTTTTGTTTTTTGTTTTTCTGATGTTTGTGGTCTGGTTGTGCCAGAACAGGACAGTCATGTGCCCCATCTGCCTTGCTAAACTTATTATTTAGTCATGCGTGTGGTTTTGTGTTTATTTGTGCTTCGTAAGTTCCCCTCCATTTGAAACACTCTCTGAAGACATGCTCCTTCTCAAGAAGGAAGAAAGAGAGTGAATTTATGTCCGGCTGTGTTCATTTTGGTACCAGCAATAGATGTCAGGGTGCTGCACAAAGACCCCTAAGAGCTCGTCACTGGAGACTGTCGACACAGCAACCGTAGACCCAAACCTCGCTTTGGGCCCAAGAGCTTCTGCTGACATGAAATATTTCCTCAGGAGCGCTGTTGCTTAGCAACAAGACAGGATAGGCATAGAGTTTACATGTTATATACTTACGCACTGAAAAAACCATCATGATATTTTCTCAGTAGTGTGAAAATAGCTCATGTCTGACTAAATTCCATTATTTTGTCGTAACCGCACACCCCACCGATGCTGTCGGCGGGACGTTCCTGCATCTGCATATCGTCACAGTCGGACCTGTTGAGCGTTACCATGGCATTGGCCGTGGAACATTCCGGAGTTTCCATGATGCTTGTATGGAATTAATGTCCCTGTGCGCAGCTGGCCGTTAGTGGAACTTTACCACATGGGCTCGGATGGATCAGACCTGCGCCACACCGATCCATGTGTGTGTGTGTGTGTGTGTGAGGCTGGTGTTTTGTTGGATAGTTCTTAGTAAGCAGGTTGAAAGGCCTGTTGTAATGAGAGACACAGCTGTGGTGTGGGAAGATATGAGAGACAGAGAGAGCGACCACAGCAAAAAAAGAGAGTGCTCTTTGAATAAATGAAGATACGACACCATCAGCATTTCATGCTCAGGCATCAAAACAAAGTCTGCGAACAAAATGGATTGCCTTCAGAATCTTTCATCACAGTATAATAACTTGCTCTGCCTATGAAATGACTCCATTTTTGCTGACACCCTCCTATTCCCCTCCAAACTTTATAAATAGACCAGTTTTTACCATGCCGTCAAACCCCAAAGAATAAAATCAAGCCTGTTTTGTTTTTTGGTTAGGTTTGGATTGGTTTGGTTTTGCATTTTATTTTTGTTTCAGTCATGTTAGAAGTTAAAATGGTTTTGGACTGCAGTTGCATTTTTGACTTTTTGTCTCTTCTTTTGTGTTTGTTTTTAGTATAAAATACACCAAACGAAATTTTGACATTGTCAAAAAAATATGGATACAAGCCCGGTTAAAGCAAATGTTCAGGGGAGTTTTCTCATAAAATCACAAAATATTTTTTTTTCTGTCTGGTCGTTGTGATGCAATTTTATATTGTTTGTAAATCTATTAATCAAATTTGACCCAAAATGGTTATATATCGAAGATTATCTAAGACTTATAAAAAAAATAAAAAAAAAAGGAAAGTGACTGAAATAAACGACTTAAATCATCAGTTAAAATTTAACTTCATTTTTTACATCAGTATTCAATCGTATTTTTGAAAAAAAAGCACTTTCTATTAGGAAGACTTTAGAACCGTTAGTAGCATTGTGAAGAGTGCAGGATTTGCATGATTTTCAATATTTGACCCAGAAATCAAATTGGACCTAGGTGGATGTGGTTTCATTGGACATTCGATGGGTTAAATAGAAGGCAGTTTTGTTGGGTTGTTTTGAGACAGAGAGTTTCGCTATTTGTGTGTTTGTATGTCTGAGTGTGCTTGGCTAGAATGAGTTTTAGATCACGACGTCCCAGAGAGCAGCTCTTTATCTCCTTATGTAATACAGTAGCACTGTGGTGCTGTGTGTGTACCGGTTTTGTTTTGTTTTTTGTTTTTTTTTCGTGTGTGTGTGAGCGTGAGCCCAAGGAGGGGTTGGTTGACTGGACAGGTGGTGTGAGCAGAAACAGGTGGGAGGGACACAGGTGCACACACACACACACACGCGAACACCCACAGTGCGCAGGTTATATAACCTCTACAGTCATTGATTAAAGTTGTGCAGTTTATATTTGATCTGATAGGCACGTGTGTTGTCATATGAACGGCTATTTAATGATTAACTTGCCTTTTGATTAAAACTTGAGTATGGATTGTCTGAGTTTGATTGATTGCTTTATCATGCCCTGTGTCGATTGGCTCAGATGGCTCCAGTATAAACAGCTGCTTTCCTATTGGTTTAAATGTTGCTATAGCAACACCTTTGCGATGTCTGGTTTGCCTTTCGATTAAAAGTCAAAAGCACAGAAAGTGTTTCCTTCCCAGCATCACTCAGCTTGATAGAAAGTGAAAGATATATTGGTGATTATGTCAAGACATCTCCAGTTTCTAGAAAGTCGCCAGTTTCCCTTTATTGCTGTAGCTTCCCTTCGACCTCAGCGTAACCTCATGTAGAAAAATACAGATTTTAATTAAATATTGACTGCTTCACTTCTGTGATGATATAAATCTATTCATGCAATTACACAGATGTTTTATGTGTGTACTGATGGAGGTTTCGTTGTTATTTCAGAGCCCATTGTAAGGAACGGCCGGCCGCCCTCGTCCCACAGCATGCATTCGTTTTTGCACCAGTACACGGGCTCCTTTAAGAAGCCTCCCCTGCGCCGACCGCACAGTGTCATCGGGGGCAGTCTGGGGTCCTTCATGGCCATGCCTCGAAACGGCAGCCGACTCGGTGAGTGACCAATCATAACACACATTACAGGCTGTTTTCAAGAGTCACCATTTAAAGACCTATTCAGAAGGATTCAGCATGAAACACGTTTTTTAAAAAGATAAAAATGCCTCCATTAACATTCTGACTGTTCAATATAATGTGCAACAATAATCCATTGCATTAGACTTGACAAAACAACAAAAACTGGATATGAATTGTAATATTTAAACATTTTGAATAATTGTAAACCTATTATAAATGAAGTTATTACAGAATTTGAATAGTACTAGACATTATTACAGGATTTCTATCATTTTAATAAAAGCTTTTTAGAATTACATAAAAAATATATATATATATATATTACAGCAGGTTTAGTTTGTTGATGACCTGTTGTGGGATTATTGAGTTGAATGCTGAGCTGTCGATGAAAAGCATTCTAACATAGGAGTCTTTATTTTCTAGGTGGGTAAGAGCCAGGTCTATGTTTTTTTTTTTTTTTTTTTTTAATTGTCATTCTGATGATGTATTAGTATTAATTTTCTAAATATTTGACTCAGTCTTTTGTGTTGGTTAATGATTGATATTTTTTGGGAGTTGTGTGGATGGAACATACATTGACGTGAATGACTCGGATCACCCTCACCTACAACCCAAATTTGCTAAGACCACGCCCACTTTCACTTTATTGAATGTGTTTGATTGCCAGCAAGGAAGTCTTCTCTATAAAAATGTTTACAGTTATATTAAACAATCAGTCAGAGTTCTGCAGAATCTTGGTATGTGATTAACGTGGGTCGCTCAACTTTATCTCTCTGACGTCATGGGAGCAGTCATGTCTAACTCCGGTGTGCATGCGTGCAACTGCATATGTGGGCGATCACTCACTCACTCACTCACTCACTCACACACACACACACACACACACACACACACACACACACACACTGACAGGAAGTGAGTCAGAAGAAGGTCAGTGGGAGGCGATCGAAAAAGAAGTGTGTGTCACATTTGAAGGGTTCCGTCAGGCTGCTCTCAGAGTGAATGTGTTCATGTGTGGAGCTTCCTATACATGAGGTTATTGTTTACCAGCATCTCAGACACAAGTCCAGACGCGTCCAGCCCCCATTCCCACATTCTTACCTGTTAACAGTGATGTCAGAGCTTCTGTTTTTTTTTTTTTTTTTTTTCATTGATTGTGAATTTGTAAGCTGTAATGTAAATGCATTCAATAAATTATCATCTCGAGTTTCCTCCAATAGGATGCATTTCAAGTCAAAGTGATTTCAAAGACAGTCTGGAGTTTATTAGAGTTTGACCCACTTTCGTTCTTGCAGGAGTTTTCCGTGCCACACTTTTTCTTTTTTGGAAAAGTAGAACACTGCACATTCTAGACTTTCACAGCTTTAGTGTGTAAAAGAAGAGCAGAGGAGAGCAGAAGACGGAGCAATGGGGTGAGACAGACAGAATTACAAGTGAGGCTGTCTCAGGCTTGACTGAATGAAAGAGCACAGCGCTTCTGATGTTAAGAGGAGGAGGTGGAAGAAGATGAAAGGCAGGAAAGGGAGAGAGAGTGAACGGAGGGAAATGGCGTTATTTGGCAGAGCGACTCGTTTTCTCACAATATGACAGATAAAAAATAAAGTGGGCACATTACCTGCACTTTCACACCACACACACCGTCTCGCTGTTTCAAAGACTTCATTTTTGAAACGGGATGCAGAAATGAGGCTACAGCGATTACCAGTCAGAAACTTGATCTCTCCTCAGCTCTCGAAGAAGAAATGTCCGGGTCATGTTTCACCCCAAAGCCAAAAGAATGAAATAAAAACATAATAAAAACATAAACAATGAAGCCTAATTTGAATTAAGCCAAATCATAGCATTAAGATTTTTTTACACTGACGTTTTTTTTTTTTTTTTTTTATAAAATCGCATTTTATTTATTTTTTTATTTCATTTTCTCATTGTCAATTAAAAAGCTGGACTTGAGGACTTGTACCTTGTCTTAAAAAGACAAAGATATTAGACCAATTTTATTGGGCTACTGCCTTTGTGCTTATGTTATTTTCACTTTATATTATTTTCAGAATACAATAAATTCAGTATATTAAATGCTACCTTGATGTATACCAACAATATTAACAATTTATCTCAGTAATAATAATTAATGGGTATAATATATTGTCATTGCTTTATTCGTTATAAAAAATACATTTGTGGTTTTCTCTGTGGTTTTGGTGTAAATATGACTCGGACAGTTTCTGCAAGATTCACCTCTCCCCCTCTGGTCTGAAGACATCAGAGTGGACAAACTGTAGACAGATGTGCTATAATGAATGGCCCTCAGGTTAGGTACTTTTTACTGCCTCGGCCAGATAAAAGAGCGGTCTGATATGTCACCCTTGGGGGACTCCTCCTTATGAGGTGAGGAAGGAGGGGGCCGCACAGCAGCAAACAGGCTGTCATAAAACTACAGAGCCACGACCACACTTTTAGACTTTTTCCAGTTCCCAGTAATCGCTCTTCTTCCGGAACATCTTTATTTTCTGTTGACTTTAAGCCACCCCTTTTCCAAGTACTAAAAGACTGCACACATTCACATGAACATGTTGACTGGACGGGACTCTTAATTCATGGCTGCTGGTTTTCAATTTGAAAATGTGCATGTGGTATTTAAACCCTGATTACATCATGATTTGGCCCATAGGACAGCTCCGATAAGCCGGATCATACTTTTATGTAATCGAGAAGAGTTGAGGACATAGTTCACACACAAGTGCTGTATAAACAAAAAGCACATGGGACAGTGCATATCCCTTCACAACGCTCTTGTTTTCGGTGTAATCCGTGTCTTTCTCAGGAATCGTGGCATAGGTGAATGTGAATAGAGCGTGTGTGTCTGTGTCATGTTTGACTGGTTTTCATGAATATCAAGAACTGCGGGAAAATTATTAACAGACGTTCAGCCTGATATGCTGTGTATATGTCGTTTTATGTACACGGGTATGAATGTGTGTGTTTTTAAAGGGAATTAGGATGAATGAGGTCTTTTACACTGAAATGAAGGAATCACATGTTGCTTTTCCAACACACACACACACACACCCACACTTTATCCTAAATAGTACGTTTATTGTGTTTAGTCAGTTTACTATAATATGATAATAATAGTATTTCAGTTTTTTTTTACATTTACCTTTTGTTTCAAAGAGGCTGGTCTCAAAATTAATTCAAAAGACTCCTTGTTATCAACTCTTTGATGACTTTCATCTGGATTAAGAAAGCAAAATGTAAAAAAATTTAGTATTTTTATTTATTGGTCAAGTTGTCAATATTTAACAAAATAAAATGTAAATCACTTTCAACTTTTTTTTATTCAATACAAATTATATTATTTTATTAATTTACTCATTACAAATTGAAAAGTCAAATAGAGGACGGGTATCAAAATAAAGTGAAATAAATCCTTTTTTTTCATAATAGATAAAAACGGCATAAAAATGTACTTGTACTTGTAAATGCTTACAGTTTGTGACTGAATGGCTTGTGCTATTAAAACAAATGAATCGCATAGAATTGCCTAACTATAATCAAACATGCATTCCTTTATAGTGTAAGTAAATGGGAACTATTGCAAGTATTGAGATTCAGCCATGTACATGTGTATACACTAATAAAAGCTCCCAGAAACTCTTTCCTTCACTCCTCCATTAGAGCAGTAGCACCTCACACCACATAAATAACACATTTTCATTTCCTAACCCCCTATTCCTCTCATCCAGACATTGTTCATGAGAATCTGAAGATGGGCTCAGATGGAGAGAGCGATCAGGCCTCAGGGACGTCCTCGGACGAAGTGCAATCGCCCACCGGCGTGTGTCTCCGCACCAGAAGTCACCGCCGCATATCCATGGAGGTAAGACAGACCGCGTGTGGCCATGAATTAATCAGCAGCACATACCCGCCATACGCTCATTTATTCACAGGAGGAAGCAGAAAGCATGCGTGTGGTTAGCGTTACCTTGAGAGCTTCAGACTGGGGGATGTGTCACTACTAAGAGCTTTATTTTTGGCCTTGGGTAGGTGGAGGGATTCCTCCTGGTGTGTTTTCTCCCTCATCCTCTCCTATTTTCTCCCACGTCCTGTTTGTCGGCTGTTCTCTTTCCCTTCCTCCATGCCGATTCTAAAGAAATCTGAAGGTTTTGTGGCAACTGTAGATGTTATATAAGAGGAGCTTCTGCAGTTCAAGAGCCTTTGGGTTTTTAATGTCAGTTACCTAGTTTTTGTCTTATCCAGCCACAACCACAACAAATAACATTTTGTAAATCAAACCGGTTTCTTTTTTGTCTAAATAGTTCTATGTCTATGCTAATAGATTGCATAGTTCTGCCCACTGTGAAATCTCATTGTTTCAAAATCCCACTCTTCATAACTACGTAATGAACTTCAAATATGTTCTGATTAGCCGTTATTTTGATGCATCATGTGGCATTTCCAGGAAAAGCACTGGAAACAGGCGTTGCATTTGGTTCGCAGTGTCAGACTGTGATTTTCGAATCATTAACATCTGCGTCTTTCTAGCAAGGTTGGTCTGCTGTTTGATATTAATATCTGGCTTTATGTCGTGCTGCACACAAGCATCTAAAAAGGAATGGATTCTATCTATGTGTTCTTGCTCCTTCCATTTGCACTGTCTATTATTTTCTCTGCAGTAGATCGTTAAAAGAGGGTTTGAATAACATTGTTAGAGGATTTTGAAATAGGAAAGCATTTTTTTTTCTTCAGAATTAACCTGAATACTTCAAAACACTCACGTCACACATAAAGCATTTAAAGCTCTTATTCTGGGGTTTTAATTGCAAACCTCAGTCCAAGCTAGTTATTTGGGCACGTGTTCATCACTCTTACTGTCTCCGGTCTTCTTTTGCCCCCTGCTGTATGAATTGGGTCACTGCAACTACGTACACTGTTTTAAAGCCAATGAATACATAGATTTCATTTAACAATGTATTGGTTAATCTTATAAAGTGGTGTCTGGTCACATTTTACTCCTTAGACATTAAGAGGGAAAAAAAGAGAAATTGCATAAAGAAATGTATGTATTTATCACATTATTTTCAGAGTATTTAAGCTAGTTTTGCCACCAAAATCTAATTGCTGTAACATGTAATAACATAAAATAATATCCATATATAGTAATAAAAAATAAATATAATTAATTAGTTACATTATAAATAAATAGTAATAAAGAATGAAGAAGTTTGTCATTAAAGAATTTGTTGTACTTAGTTTCATTGGTTTAAAAATATATTTTAATCACCAAGGCTTGGATAGTTTCTTGTAATGCATTATTACTTAGCATTACAAACTTCTTTTTTTTTTTGCGTACATATTTGTGAGATCTTATGATACATTTTTTAATTATTTTATTTACTTATTATTATTTTAGTCATTTTTATTGTTTTTTTTCCTCAATACTCTGACATGCATCTAGATGTTTTATTTTGTCATGTTCATTATTCTCAGATTCGTTGATTCTCATTAGATTCTCATAAAGTGACATGAAAATCATCTTGTCTAAACTCTTAAAATAGTAGCACGATTTTTATTGCATTAAAGTAATGAGAATTGTAGATGTGCTTAATTTAAGATAAATTGGTTGATATTAATCTTATTAGAAATGTAATGATGCTATATATATATATATATATATATATATATATATATATATATATATATATATATATATATATATATATATATATATATATATATATATATATATATATATATATATATATATATATATATATATATATAAAATGTGTGTGTGTGTGTGTTAAATGATTCACTCCTCTTTCAAGCTCTACTTGTACACATGTACAGTATGGGACTAATGAGATTATTCATGCTGCAAGCTTCTTAAAAGTAGCCTGTGGGTGGAGAAAAAAAGCCATGCAAGAGAGAGATGTAAATAGAGGAGATTCAAAGCGTGATGGAGGGTTATTAATGGAAGATGCTAATGCTTTGGTTTGAAAATGGCTTTATGGAGCCACACAATCTTATTTAAAACAAGCACACACACATTTCTCTTAGATGAGATATGCACACCAAATGAATATTCACCAAGGCTCAGTTATTAATCTTTGATAAGAACAGAGCTTATTTTGTCCCTTGCGACTGACTTGTTTGCGTATGTGTGTGTGATTTGATTCTCAGGACCTGAATAAACGCTTGTCTTTGCCTGCTGATATCCGGATTCCTGACGGTTATCTTGAAAAGCTGCAGCTGAGCAGCCCACCGTTCGACCAACCCCTCAGCCGGCGGTCACGTAGAGCCTCGCTGGTGAGTTCGCGTGAATAAACCCTTCATCATCAAGGTTTAACCACATTAAACATGGTTTAACTACAAATGCTATTCTGTAAAGCACATAAACATGACACACCTCCTCATTGAAGTAGCATTTTATCTCTGAAACAAATATATCACGTTTCATAATATACACATATACATAATATAAGCCATTGTCACGCTGAGAGAATTAGCTTTTAACATTGAGAAAGATAAATGTATATTATCGTTCAAAAGTTTACAGTCTGTAATAATACTTTTGATTTGCAAAATATACATTAGAGACATTTATAATGTTACAAAAGATTTGAATAAATGCTGTTCTTTTTTCATCAAAGAAAAAAAAACACTTATCAGAAATATTTCCTGAGCAGCAAATCAACCTAAGTGAAAGATTTCTGAAGATCATGTGACACTGAAGACTGGAGTAATGATGCTAAAAATTCAGCTGACATGAAAAATAATTACATTTGAATATATGTATTTAAATAGAAAATATTTACATTTTAACCATATTTCCCAATATAAATGCTTTGCTGTACTTTTCTTGGTCAGGATAAAAGACTTCTTTCAAAAATAGTTACTGACCACAAAATTTTTAAACCATAATTTAAAATCAAGTGCTGTCTGTGAAATGCACAATAGAGTGTGTTTTATATCTATTTAAAGGAACAGTACATCTGAAAATTAATAATCTGTCAGCATTTAATCAACCTCACGTTGTACTAAATAAATTGTCACTTTTTGCAATGTTTCTTTTCATCAATGCAATGAAATCAACAACCAGGATCAGTCAAACTCCTAAAAAAACAATTATTTGTGCAATTCTGTGTTGCAAATACATTACTAATACAGGTCCTGTTTCACCACCAAATGTTAAAGATATGAAAAGAAGAAAAACAATTTTTTTTTGTATCCAATAAAAGATTAAAAAGATTCCACAAAGAAAATTGCTATTCTTAAATATTTCCAAAAATTGTCATAACTTTCTTTTTTTATGCCAATTATGAGGTCCATGTCTTTTGCACTATATCAGGAGTGTTCTGAAGCTGTTCAATAACTTTGTGGGCCACGATTGGTTACAAAATGTGATCTAATCGAATGAGATTTGAGAATCACATAGAATAACTCACAAGACTATCATATGCCTTCATGAGACTTGTAGATATATAGTGCACAAGCCGTATGGACAACTTTTAAAGTGCTTTTTTGAAGGTTCAAAACTCGTGGTACATACTTTATTGAATGCAAAAGACGGTTCTGAATACATTTTGTGTTCCATGGATGAAAAAAAGTCAAAGGGGTTGGTTGGGATTGACTTGAGGGTGACTAAAGGACTTTTTTTAGGGAGAGCCGTTTAAGAGTGAAAGATTACGTCTGCAGAATATTCAGCTCTAGTTAATGAGTACACAGTCCACAGCAAGCTTTTCAAAACTACATGGACTGCTGCAGATAAATCCAGCCCATGGACGAGAAACCCAGTGTGTCGCTACAAACATTGTGTCGTGCTCTCAGTTGAGCACAAAGACACATACCATGTTCTTTGTCTGCTGGACGCATACATGATGGGTTTTGCATGTGAAAAGCCCCCTGCTTTCGCATCTGAGTTTCTTGGCATCCATTGTTATTAGCTGTCATCCATCTAAGTCGTCCCCACCTCCAACCCTCAATGTGTGTAAAGGAGAGGAGGTTTATGTTGGCATTCTAGTGCCACCTGGTGCCCATGGGAGTCTGAATACTGTGTGTGTGTGTGTGTGTGTGTGTGTGATTAATGGCTTTGTCTGGGAAATGATTTTGGCTGCAGATATCAGAGACAGCGAGCAACACTCCAGACACGTGTTTCTCACTGATAAGGTCTGTTGAACACATGCAGGCCTGTTCAGCATTAACCAGATCGCATTAATGAAGCAATCTCTCTCCTACTCTCTTTTTATAGTCAGAAATCGGCTTTGGGAAACTGGAGACCTACATCAAACTGGACAAGTTGGGAGAGGTACGATATTTTGCCTGGTCAGAAAAGTGCATCTAAAAGTGTACTAAGTAATGAATGATTCAACAGTGGTTTTGGACACCTAATGAAGTGGATGTAACATCACACAGAAGTTTCATAAACTTCTGCTATTGTAGGGACAGTCTGTCTGCTGTATTTATCTCTAAACCGAACATGTTTGATAATAAGCAGGTTATTGAAATTGTCATGGTCACTGATGGCTGTCTTCATATCATTTCACTGCACTTACCTAATTTTTATTTTGAGTACAATTTGTTTCTTTTTCTAAGTTGTGCAATTAATTAGTCATGATTATTTAACTTCCTTTTTTTTTAACCAATAACATTTGTTGATTCTTTTTTTAACAAATTATAAATCAGATAACTACTGTAAAACTTGTGTGATTGTACATAAAAAGTACTATTTGTTTTTTGTACAATAGGGATGTAATATTTTTTATATAAACCAATAACATTGTTTAATACTTGTTTCAGTAATTCATAAATCCATTGCATACGTCCCTTGTGTGATGTAAGATATAAGTACTATTTTTTTTATTTATCTATTTAACAGAGTATTGGTTAACAAATTTCTGGAAATTGCTGTACATAAGATACTTTATATGTCTTTGTCTTCTTTTATACAATTGGGAAGTAATATTTATTCATTCACTCATTTTACTTTTTGGTTTTTATTTTTTATATATTTTTTAAACCAATAACATTGTTTGATACTTAATCCTTTAACTACATCCCTAGTGTATAACTTCAACAAAAAGCCTAGATGAACCTTAAACATTTTCTGAGAACCAAAATTCTGTTTCCAAATCTAATCGTTACTGTAACTGTATTGTAGGGGACGTATGCCACCGTTTTCAAGGGGCGGAGCAAACTGACGGACAACCTGGTAGCTCTGAAAGAGATCCGGTTGGAGCACGAGGAGGGCGCTCCATGCACAGCTATTAGAGAGGGTAAGGAATCTCTTTCTCTGTGTCTCATTCTCCTCATCTCTCCTCAGAACCTCTTTGGATGCCAAGATACTGATGTTGATATTGCCCTGACCGATCTGCCATTTTCTGTCTTTCAGTGTCATTACTGAAGGATTTAAAGCACGCCAACATTGTCACGCTTCATGATATTGTCCACACGGACAAATCCCTCACTTTGGTTTTTGAGTACCTGGTGAGTGAACGTCCTATACTGCTCCTCTGCGTGTCATTCTGTTTCATTTGCTCACTCTGTTTATCGCTTCCTGCAGGATAAGGATCTGAAGCAGTACATGGATGATTGTGGAAACATCATGAGCATGCACAATGTTAAGGTCTGTCCCATATCGGTTTATTTAACACCAAATGGATAAACATTAACGGTTGGCTTGTTATCAGTGCAATGCAACACATGGTCTTCTAACCTGCACTCCATGTGTGGTTGTAGATTTTCCTGTTCCAGATCTTGAGAGGACTGGCGTACTGCCACAGACGCAAGGTTCTGCACCGGGACCTGAAACCACAGAACCTGCTCATCAATGAAAGGGGTGAACTCAAACTGGCTGACTTTGGTATGTGTAACACTATCCCGTCAAATAAATGATAAAACATGTACTGTTATATATTTTATATAGTATGTACTTCATTTTTCATCACTACTATCACTAAAAATAACTGCAGTTTAGAAAATGGGTTATAAATATTTTTATATATCATATTTATATAATTGTATATATTTTATTTATTTTAATATATTTAACTAAGTTTTCATTCAAAATACATTATTATATTTTGCATTTATGTATTTACAAATGTGTATATATATAATGTACTTTGTTTCATTAGTTATATGTAATTCATAAATGTTCATCAATTAGAAAAGTATATATTAACTTATAAAATTAAAATGTATGTGATTTTTATATTACATGCATTTTAAAAATACATAAATTTATATTTTAATAATATATAAATAATTATATACTTATTTGATATATTGTGTAATTTTTTATACAAGTACATTATATTATGAATTTAGAAATGTATTAATTTGTTTAGTTCTACATATAGACAGTAAGTGTAATATGTCAAATGCATACAAATTTGAATACACATTTATATACTTTATTTTACTATTATAATATTTGACATTCAAAGTATACATTACATTTTTTTTTTTTTTTTTTTATTAAAAATATGCTATGCATTTATTTTTTGTTGAACATAATGATTTATATAATAATTTTTTAAAATATAATAAAAAAAAAAACAAATGTTTGTGTGTGTTTGCAGGTCTGGCACGAGCCAAGT
This sequence comes from Carassius auratus, assembly GCF_003368295.1. Lineage (NCBI taxonomy): Eukaryota > Metazoa > Chordata > Actinopteri > Cypriniformes > Cyprinidae > Carassius > Carassius auratus. The sequence continues at coordinate 7,625,699 of NC_039271.1, read as the reverse complement.
CTGTTCCCACGAAGACTTACTCTAATGAGGTGGTGACCTTATGGTACAGACCTCCTGATGTACTACTGGGATCGTCTGAGTACTCCACACAGATCGATATGTGGTGAGTGTGTCTGTCGATTTATTTACATTCAGGCCTCTCCTGTACTGTATGCTCTTGTCTTATCCTCTCTCTGTCACAGGGGTGTTGGATGTATATTTTATGAAATGGCTGCAGGTCGGCCGCTGTTCCCGGGATCCACCGTTGAAGATGAGCTGCATCTAATCTTCAGATTACTGGGTGAGCAAACACACACGCTCACACCCTGCTCTCCAACTAAATTATTAAATTCAGAGCCTGTATGATGAAACACACACTTCATCTCCAGACATTACGACATTAATCACACACACACACGCGCACGCTCACACCAGACGTGTCATGGTGTTCAGACTCAGAAGTGCTTCTCACCTGCTTTAAAAACAAACTGCAACCATCTGAGCTGCCATGCTTGCTGTGCACACACACACACATGGTCACATGGTACAGTAGGTTACCACAGTTCAGCTGAAATCCTGTCTACCTGACACTCACCTGATGTATTAAAGTGTGCTTCCTGGAATGAGGATGCAAAAAAAACCTGGAAAGGAGGTTTTAAACTATTTTAGTATTATTATTAAATTAGTTTTAATGAACTTAAATACTATTTACTATTTTTGAACTATTTTAAACTCTGAAAAAAGACCTGAAAAGGAGGTTTTAACCTGTTAACTGTCACTTACGTTTTTGAAGATAGACTTGAATGTGCATGATACAAACCTAAATTTTTATAATTCATGACTGAAAACATTTTGTAACATGATTTTGATGTACCATTTTCATGGTAATGCAGTGTCTGATTTTAAAATGGGTTTTGACGGATTAATTTTGAGATTTTATGTTTTCAAGTGTTATATAGCTTCTGACGATTTCTAAAAAGTGATAGAGAAAAAGGCAACGAGGAAGTCTTTTTTTTAAACAAAGGTCAAAACTCCTTTTGTAATGTAGATTTCTGAGGGTGCACTCTTGTCATAAATTAATCTATTACTTTTCCTACATAATTTTTAACAAAACATATTGGTAAAATATATATTTGGGAGTCTTAGACCTTTCCAACGATATATAGTTTGTCAGGATTAGATTAGATTTGATTGTAATATAGTATAGTCAACGTAGGCATCGCGTATACGGGATGGGGTGACATTTAACAGGTTAAGCAATTTTTAAGCTATAATCAAACTTGTTTTTTGTTTTTTCTCACTGTAGCTCAAACAAGTACTACATGGTTCTAGCAACGCCAAGGTCATAGTCAACTGATTACAAAAAATACATCGAATGCAGTGCAAGCTGCTTTTAATAAAGGCAGCTGCTAAATGCATACATTTAAATCATATTTTAGCAATGCTCTTTAATCGATATTGTGGATACTTTAAAAAAAAACATTTTGTATTTATAAAATTGGACACAATATCAGTTCATAGCATTAAGATGCATTAACATCAGCTCTGTTTAGAAAGTGTTCGCTATGTACTAAATGAAGATATTTTGGCTTTGTGTGAAACAGGTACACCCACAGAGGACAACTGGCCCGGCATCTCGTCCATCGAAGAGTTCAAATCCTACAACTTCCCCAAATACAAGCCTCAGCCCTTCATCAATCATGCGCCCAGGTAGCTGCACCTATGTCTGTGTGTCTGTACAGGTGCTGCTTCACTCTTTCATACAGTGTGTTTGTGATGAGTTTGTGTGCTCAGTGATTTTGCGGTGGCTTCCTTGTGTTTGTCTTGCCACACAGAACAAATGACCATGACCTCAAAGCCTGGGACTGTGTGTGTGTATGTGATTGTGTGTGCGGATGCTACGGTGTGTGTGTGTGTTAGAAATCCATGTACGTGCTAAAGCAGGATATCCTGTGGAATTTCTGAGGCTGTTTGCTTGCTTCCTTACGTTTACCAGTCTAATTTGTCAACCTGCTGATGGTCACATCTCTCTCTCTCCCTCCCTTCCCATCTACAGGTTGGATACTGAAGGAATAGAGCTGTTATTGTCCTTTCTAAGGGTAAGAATGTGCCAGAACAATGGATTGTATTAAATACATACAAACAATTATAAGATTTTCCATTACTTTATCTTGAACACTCTCATTTTCCATTAAGCCTTTAAAAGCATCATGATAAATTAAATCCTTTATTTAATTTTTTTTCTCTATAGTATGAATCCAAGAAGAGGATCTCTGCAGATGAATCAATGAAACACTCCTACTTCAAGAGTCTGGGCATGCGTGTGCACACACTGCCAGAAAGTGAGTGTCTTTATACACATGCGCACACACATATATCAAATAAATCATATATCCTCATTCTCATGATGTGCTGTGCTTCTGCAGACATATCCATATTTACACTGAAGGAAGTGCAGCTTCAGAGGGACCCCGGTTACCGGAACTCCTCGTACCCAGAGACAGGTGTGTGTTTGTTTGATACGTGATCTGTATTCATATTCATATTCAGATGCTCTTACAGTAGTCAGTATTGGGTCAGTGTCAATTGTGTCAGTAGTTCTTGGAACAGACACTAGGGGAAAATGTTCATACAGACCAATAGCTGTTGATTAATGTGAAAGTATTTAGAAAAGTATCTATTTTTATTTAAAAATAAGCCCTTATGTGCTTTAAAAATTATTTACATTTAAATTTATTTTTTTATATATTTACATATACTATTTATATATAAATTGTATATAATGAATATATTTGTGAATAAATGTTATTGCATTTATTATTTACATTTATAACAAATATGTATTATCCAAAAATATACATTATATCATTTTTAAATATATATATATATATATATATATATATATATATATATATATATATATATATATATATATATATATATATATGAAATTAAATATATGTAGATTACATTTGTTTTATATATTTTAAACATTATAACAGTAAATATTTTTAATTAGATTTTTTTTTCTTACCCCTTGTTCTTTTATCTATTAATTTAATATTTAATAGTTACATTTTGTAATTACTATATATTATATATTTAAAAAATATTATAAGTTATGAAAAAATATGTTATACAAAATATTGTTTAAAATATTTATTAATAACATTTTATATTATAAATAAAAAAAGTTCATTATTGTGTCAACTTGTACACCGTCTTCTATATAAAGCTAATATATTTCTTAACTGAATATTTAAAACGGTTCTTTATAAAATATATATTTTAATTATTTTGTAACCTTGTACACCTTGCTCTCTCCTCCTTTTCACACTAATCCTTCTGTCTCTCTCCTCACAGGCAACAGCAAGAACAGACGGCAGAGCATGCTGTTTTAAACTGCGTTCCCTCATGCTCTTGGCCATCACTCTCACACACTCTCACAAGCACACACACACTTGACGGATCAGTTCTACAGCGATTATTCCGTGACTGTGTTGTATAGACTAACAGATTTAGTCCCCCCTAGCTCACAGAGAGAGGGTGATTGTCGTGTGTGCATGCGTGGTGAAGGGGATCTGCCGAACCCGCTGTACCCCCCCCCCTCCCCCCACCCTCAGTGTCCCGCTATCCAGCATGCAGCCTTGAGCCAGAACGCCCATCGGCCTCATCTGGATGCCCCCTTCCCTTTCCCCCGTGTGACGCTTCGGGTGTGTGAGCGTGTATATATTTATTGACTGAGGGGTTGTTTTGCTGCTAATTGACTACTGTCTCTACGTAACTTCCTCACTCTTGGGCGACCCTCCCAGTTGTTGCGGACACATCAGTCCCACGGTTTTGTTATGTTTTGTTTAAAAAGAACAATTATAATTTTGTTGAAAAATGTTGATATCGCAGCTGTCTTGTCGTTGTGTTGGTTTTACAGAGGTGGAATGCCTATACGAGTGTTTTGAATTTGCTTTTGGTTTTCCTGGCATGATTCCTGGCGCTTCAAACCGAGCGACACTCAAAATATTCATTCCAAATCCTCAAATTTTAACTTATCATTTCAAGAAATATGTGGATTTGTTCCTCTAAGGCCACGTCACGTGAACCGGGGACCATCTCGACTAGGTGGGCTTCAGAAAGAGGGTGGAAAAAAAACTAACACTGGACCAGCAGGAACTTTGTGACCTCACCGTTCTGAACTGAGAACCATCTTTCCTTAATTTTTTCCCTCTTTTGCATTCATTCAGAGTGATAACTTCCTGTTGGAACTGAAGTGCTTGTATGCCAGATGTGTTTTTAATTTTTCTTTTATCGTTAGAGCTCCTGAGGCATCATCAAAACCAGTTTCTTCTATTAATAGAGCTCCTCTGTAGTTTCTGAGTGCGTGCAACGCTTGTAAAAGAGCGAGAAAGTGAGGTTATATGTGTGAGAGAATAGAGATCTGTAACTTTACAGAACCCTTTGCTCCAAGCAAACGATGGCTATGAAGATGAGCTAGTTTCATTAACAGTATTAAGATATTTTTTTTTGTTACATATTGACCCTTCTGTGAATAATGGTATCTTAATGTGGCATGTTGGAGTCCGACTGTCCCACATTTGTGCTCGATTTTATTCAAAAGAGAAACTTATTGTGTATAAAAAGGAAAAAAAAAGGTAATAACGAAAGAGTTTTTAACAGCAGCGTTGGACCAATGTTTCGTTTTTCCAGCATTTATAAACATGAAGAACCCAGAAGATATCAGATTTAAGATTACTTTTTTTTTTTTACTGACAGATGTTAATTAATATTGTAAAATCGGAGTCGATTGTTTCTGGAGATGCGTGCGTGGGTGTGTGCGTGATTGCGTGTGTATACGTGACGCATGGAGTGCGTGTTCTGTAAGCTCCGCCTCCGTGAAACAGACGCTCACAGTCCCGTCTGTCGGGTGAATTGACCGTTTAACTCTTTGTACTGCAGATATTTATTTCTCTTAATCAGTGAAGTAAACATGGTCTGTTTCATACAGCGAACTCTCTGTCGTCTGTTTATTTTGTTTGTGTGTCTGTGTCCATTTCTTCCTGAATGCAAGGTGTCCGTTCAGATGCGAGAACTTTGCGTCGCATTCAATGCTTTTTATTTTAGAAACACAAGGCACATTTTCTTGACTCTTGAAAAGCAAAAAATAGAATATTAATACGAGAGTACATTTTTTAAAAATCAATGCATTAATGAAAAAACCCCTAAGCTATTACAAAGCTTATCTTTCCAATATTGAAATGGAATTTCGTCTGTTACAAAAACGTATTTAAGCAGGAAAATAATACAAATACACAATTCTTACACGCACTAAAAAGGCACAGCCGGTAGTACATTTGAAGCACAGTGCATACAACGCAATTTATACAACACCAGACAAACAACAAACGAACAGAAACCCGGTTCACAGCCTAGGAAAGATCAAAAATAAACTTAAATGCTAATGAGATTCCTTTAATATGGTTTAAACGTTTCCTCTTTCTGAACTGGTCAACAACACGGGAGATCTTTCCAATTGAAGCACCTTAGGAATGGAGAACAGGGGAACGCTGAAGTTTTCCTTCAGAGGAGGTACAGAAAATCTACGCTGTTTTCAACGTGTTTTACGTAGTCCAGCATCGTTTGTCTCCATCTGAAATTGAGATTCTGACAAACAGCTTGCCAAAAAAGGCAGGTCTTGAACATGTTCTCCAGGATACAGATTCTCTAGGCTCGGTTTCCAATGACTCACCATCTTCTCAAAAGGACACTTCATGTTCTTTGGCATTACCTCATCATAATTCCCTGTTTTAAGAGCTTGCAGAGGAATTTTGGTGAGCTGTTTGGATGGCAGCCTGAGTTACAGAAGAAAACACACAGTTTGCTGGTCCAAAATTGAACAGACCTGAAGGGCGCTGTAGGTGAAGGTGGCCACAAGAGGGGGAAAGTGCAGTCTGGCTCAAAAAAGACATGAAGGTCCATAATTCCTTCTTAGTGTAAGAGCAAAGGTATAATTCTGGGGAGGGGATAGGTGAAGTGTTCAGAAATCAGGATTTCTGGGCACTGGAGGACAGGAGGAGTGAGGAAGAGGAAGAGGAGGATGAAGATGAGTCCAGGTTGGGCAGGGGTACCGGGAGCGGCCCGTTCAGCAGGTTGGGGAACTGTGAGAGTCAGAGAGCAAACACAACATTGAGGTAATGCTACACATGATGAATCACAATATCTTCCTATGTTATATATATATAATAGTAATAGTAGGATGACCAGCCAAATAATAGTTCACACCTTAATGGTTAAATCTTATTAATAAATAGCCAGTTATTATTTAATGGGATTTATTATTATTATTATTATGAGGTTGAATAATACCTGGACATGTTGCTTTATATGCAACATTTATTATTATTATTGATAATAATAATAATACTTTTTTTATTCCTTTCATTTTTATTTTGAAATTAAATACTACCTGCATTTCATTATTATTATTATTATTATTATAACTAGTAGTAGTAGTATTAATTTATTTATAGATGTTAAATGGACATGTCTTTATATGTATTAGTATTTTTAACATTTTAATTGTCATTTTAATATGTGTAAATGTTTCTTTATAAAGCGTATTTCATTTTAACCTAATATTAATAAAAAATTAAATACAAATAAAATTAAGCCTGTAAGGCTTAATGACATTTCCCCCTAAAAATCTTATTCCCAAAATACAATAATTAATTATTTACCTTATTTTTAAAAATACCATACATTCAGTACCACCATAAAGTACACTTGCAACAACAACAAAAAACCCTGGGCATTTCTTAAAAGTTTCTGTAAATATCTCCCGAATACACCTCAGTGAGGAAAATCAAAACAAAAACAAAACCTGTCTTTGGTTCACAAAACAAACATGCTCGTAGCCCATCACGGTAGCGCTAGGAGAGAAACTTCCTGTTATGTGAAAGCTGACTATATGCACAGACACAGAGTCTTTTTCAGTTATCACCCCCTCCCTTTTTTAACAGGAAGCTGTTTTTCACCCATATCCAATGCAGAGGAAACATCTGTAGCTTATTTTCAAACCCTAATACACTCACACTCAAACCCCAGTAAATCCATTTCCTGGATTGACTCAAAAGCATCTTTTTTTTCCTGGTATACGTTTTGCAGGTATAGAGAATTAACACAAAAAGTCCCCAAGAAGAATTGCACTGTGAAAAAAAAAAAAGCCAGACGTCCCTCAAAAGTTTTCCAATGCAGCCAATAACAGCAGGAACGACAATCATGTGACCAACCAGAAAACTCCCACTATGGCTGCCCAGGGAGGAAGTGAGAGTGGGGGAGTGAGTGTACGTCTGTCTCTGTGTGTGTGTGTATGTGTGTGTGTGTGTGGTAGTAAATGCGCACATCACAAACTGTCACTATTCCTGTAAAGGCAGAGCCAAGCGGTCGCAGTGGTTACCTTAATGGTTTCCTGCTGGCTAGCGATGTTTACAGTAAAGACTGGACCCTCCCCTCAAAATACAAGATGAGCATAAATAAACAGTTTGCATTCTGTTGTTTTCACTCACACACACACACACACACACCTCCCTACACACTCGCTCTCCCCCGGGCCAGAACAGGAAGTATCCACAGGATTTCCCCTCTTGCTCACATGAAGGCTGAAATTCGACACCAAACACAAACACGCTCACTTTCTAAAACACACTTGCACGTCAGCGCTAAACAAAATAAAACATATCCTCATTTTCAGATTCCTCTTTTCACAGGTTTGAGAATGTTTTGTGCGTACCTGAAAGAGTGACCCGTGGCCCTGTAGCCTGGCCGGGCTGAGGGGGGCCACGGGACTCAGGCTGCTCCAGAAATGAATGGAGGACAGGAGAGGACTGGGCGTCAACAGCAAACCAGAGGGAGTCTGCAGAGACAGCGAGAGAGAGAGAGGAGTAGAGGAGGTATTGTGAAAGGGGGGAACAGGAACATGAGATTTTATTTGTATTAGTCACTGAAGTCAGAGATCATGAAATCCCAATGTCTTTTTGAAACTTTGGAAAGACGAATTGGAGTCTCTGCATGTCCAGACACGTCTTTGCGTCAGTTAGCAGTCAATAGCATGTGAAGCCTGTCATGCACAAATACTCTGAGAAACCTTTTAAAAGAAATTTCCCAGATTTATCCACCTGAGCAGTACAAATTGGGTGCATTAAGGATTTATAGCACAATTGCAATTCGTGTAAGCCGTAGGACAACTGTCCTGGACATAGTTGGCACTTGTTTTATCTGTTCAAGCATTTTGCTCAATTTGGCATTATGAAATAACTGTCTTTTGCAGATGTTTCTGTATATTTAAAGCAACAGTTAAACTTAATTCATGTCATGTCATTTAAAATCTGTTTGTCTTTTGTTTACAATTGTCCAAATTTCAATTTTTCAATGGTGACTAGGGTCTGTTGAACTCCAGAAAGGCACCATAAAATGTATCCATATGGCTTGTGCACTATATTTCAAGCTTTCTGATGTCGTACAATGGAACTTACTCTGGTTAGAGCCATACTAAATTTAAATAGGCTGTGATGGATAGAATTAAAGTCTTTACAATGGCACACAGTGTATGAAGGTCCCAGATTTCATAATTTTTTCAAAAAGACGTTTCATCAACTGGACATTCATTATGTTGTTGAATGTACACATGTACACAGCCAGATTTTTCTATGCACACTTATGCTCTTGAATTAATTTTGCAGTAATTAGTTTGTCCAGAAGATGGCAACACTTCCCAATCCGTTGTTTACAGTCAAAAAAGAAGCAAATGTAACAACAACTATTACAAAGTAGTGGTGATGGCAACAACAATAGACACCTGCGATGCGAATGCATTTGAAGGGGTTAACAGATATCGGCAACACTAGTTTAAATGTGTGTAATGTTCTGAGAGAAACAGCGCAGATACTGGACAAGGATGAAACCATAGACTGTATAAAAACATGGACGTAGTGTCCATGACGTCAACCGTAGACTCCTGAAGTGTGTTTTTGAAGCCTAAAGTGTGCAGAGCAGGCCATCGCCATCTTGGCAGTGCGTCACCGTGCAACTCTCCAGGACAATGAAAAGTGGGCAAAAAGGCGGTAATTACTTGCTGAAGCCACGCCCACCTAGCGCGACGGCAGTGTCAGCAGTGGTAATCCACCAATCCAATTAAGTAGCCACGCCCTTAATTATGCAGGACTTTAAGGCTTAATATAATTTAAAAGAAAGAGTTCACCCCCCTCACAGTTGTCATGAATGGCAAATTTAGCTATTTAGACCAAAATAATTTTTTGCACCAGGCTGTAAAAGTTTTTTTTTTTTCCGGTGTAAAGTTGGGCATTTTAACATGGGGAGTCAATGGGATTAACTCCGTTTTGCAGCCAGCCTCAAGCGGCCAGTCGATGAATTGCAGTTTTAGTTACTTCCTTATTGGCCTCACGAGAGAGAGCGGGAGGTTGGCGCTCGGATGAAATTTCTAAGTCTAAACGTCAAGCAACCAATCAAACAGAGTATGCATATGAGCGCAAGTAAACAATGTTAAATAAAGTTTTGAGTGATCTATCCCTTTAAGAGAGAAAGCAGCAGAGAAATCTACACAAGCATGTAGCTTCCCATGGGTCATGGACTTTGGATCACCAGGTTGTGGCTATAGGGCAGCATGTGAAATCAATTTCTCATTCTCGCTCTGTTTTTCTCGGTCCTGTGTCACTATGCTGTAGTGTGCAAGATTACAGACATATGGCTTTACTTACAGGTCTCTCTTCTCTTGCTTATGACATTCTGTCTGTCTTTTCCCTCCTCTTTTTTTCACTTTTTGTAATCTTATACTTAAACTAAACTGTTGATACTTCTGGTAAATATAAGTAAACTTCTAATGTACAAGATGATAAAATTAGCCTAACAAAATCAGGCCAATATTACCTATTTGCTAAAAGCACAGCTGCCTTGCTATCTACTGCTTAGCTTGAATTCTCAACTGAATCCAATAGAATAGATAGAACCCATTAGACACAATATTCTAATGAACATAGCATTAAAACATTGTCTAAAGTTTCATTTTTAGTTACATTTGAGCATTACTGAACAATAATGTTTGATATGAAGTTAAATGTTGGTGTTTTTAATTTATTTTAGCTTGTGCCTATGCTTGCATGTATATGTGACATAAAAATAAATGTACATATGACATAGTTTGGTACCTGTGCAGTGAAAAAGGCTGGTGTAAGTGACCCTGAGGGCAGTGCTGGGCTGTTGAGGGCGATGGAGCCCAAGTCACTTCCTGAAAATAGTATGGAAGGGGCGGAGATTTCCAGCCCTTTGGGTTTCCGAGCTTTGGGAGGCAGTCCGTTGCTACCAGTCCTCCTCTCAGTGGGCGTGGCCTGATTCTGGGCTCGCTCCCTGTGGCCGGATGATAAATTTAGAGGCTGAGCGCTCGGCTCTGATTCGTCAATGCGAGCCCCCGGACTCCGCTCTTGCCGCAGCGTATAGACAGGGCTATGAGAGGGGGAGGGGCTACGGGACGAGCAAGGGGAGGTTTTTGAAGCAAAGAAAACCTCTGTGGACACAGGTGGTGGCGAGGAAGCCAGGGGAACGATTTTTTCTGATCGATTAGTGACGAAGCGAATCACCGTTTGTCCTTCTTCCCCTCGTTCGCCCCCTCGCTGATTCTCAACTTTGATTGGACGCAGCAGTGGAGGCGGGCTTTGGAGGGAACTGACTGTGAAGGATGAGTATAGACCAGAGTGGAGATACTCGTTCCTGCAGGCGGGGCTTCTCAGCGATGACAGTGACAGCTTCGGAGACTCCTCCCCCTCACCGCAATCTGACTCCACCTCCTGCAACATGACGCCCCCTGTAACGTGACCCCCATCCCGACCGAACTCCACCGCTTGGGGATCCATCTTCAGAATATCAGGGAATGAAACAAACTTGTATACAAACTTCTGGCCAATCACCTTCTTTATGATGTTCTGCGAAAGAAAGAGAATGATTATTATACCTCTAACGGCAATTCGTAACTACTTGATATTTTGACGAACAATCTCAGGTGTGTGGTTTAGTAGGATCTGCTTAAGCCCCACTGATGATAAGGTTTAGGGTTGAAACTTCACACTTACATTTTATAAAAAAATTTAAAGAAAAATTGTTTCCGTACAAAAATGGTTGAGTTTTCTGTTGAGAATGATTATTAAATATGAGCTTGTGTAACCTTGTCATAGTAGTAGCGTAGTGCTCGGCTAAGTTTGTCGTAGTTCATGTTGGTCTTGTTCTTGCGCAGGCCCCAGAGTTTGGCGACTTCTTCCGATTTGAGCAGCTTGAACTCGCCGTCGTTGGACGTCCAGCAAATCAGGTGCTTATGGGTCTGGTCCAGCAGTAGCTGTAGCAGAAACTGCCACAGCGTGATTGCACTCTCCATATCTGTCAGAGAAAACATCAACAGTATATTTACAATTGAATAATCATAATCAGGCTGATTTTTTTTTCACAGAATCTAGTTAAATGGTACTTTTAAGAACTGGTCACTGAAAGGTTCTTTTTGGAACCAGAAATGGAGTGTACAGTCATTAAACCAATTCAAATTGTAAGTTTGATGATAAAGTCTAATAAAGGTTCTTTGTTGGAATCAATGGTTCCAGGAAGAACCTTTAACATCTTTTGTTAATTGTTCTTTACACTAAGAAAAAGTTAAGGAAAGTTTCCTATAGTTTGCCAATAAAGAACATTTGTTGCTGTTTTGTAACAAGTGTTGCATCTCATACTGATATCGTTGTAAACAAGGTGATAGTGTGGCATAATTTCATAAGAGTTTCAATCTAATTTAAATTAGCCAAATTTACACTTTCTGTGTTTATCGGGCAACAAAAGGAGGCTTGAGGACACATTTAATGACCCTAACAAGGTTTAAAGATCTGAAGGAGGATGCTATGGTACCACAAAGCCAAATTTAGTACGTGTCTGTGGATTAGCTCGGACCGGCAGCTTGTTTCAATTGATCTGATAATCAGACATCCTTCCCAGCGTGACTGCATTTGTAAAATATCCATGCAGGTTCCAAACAGGAAGTGGTTTAGAGGGAGAGGACAGAGCAACAGTCGTACAAACTCGGCCACATTAAAGAACGCTGCGTTCATGCTCCTGAATTCATTCTCTCTCTCTTTAATTTCCCCTTTTCCCTCTCTCGCATGATCAAAAAACGTAATTCCTGGGTGCCCTCTCACAAACTCTGCAAGCATTTCCTGTTCTGTTGTACATTAACGCAAAGGCCAATAAACAACAAAGAGCTATAAGCCAGAAAGACTGACATGGGAATGAATCGCAAATAAGCCACATGTTCCAATATCAACTGTGCCGCGGTCCTCTCTGGGATGAAGGTGTCCGCTCAAAGGCAGGCAAATACACCCACTGGTGAACAGAGATTAATAACAGGGTAAACATGGAGTTTATCCACAAGACCTTGTTTAGGAACATAGATTAGAGTGACCAGAGATAAGTGGGTTAAGGGGGAAATTACATTCTTAAAAGAATAGGTCACCCAAAAATTAAAATTCAGTTCTGTCATTCACACTACCATTCAGGTGTTTTTGGTCCGTAATATTTTTCGTAAGAAATTAATGATTTTATTCAGCAAGGATCCATTAAATGCTGTTCCTTTGAGATATCTGTTCATTAAAGAATGGGTTCCACAATATATATACTTTTTTTTGCGTGATGTTACATTTCTGCACAAGATCATTGATAGTTAAAAAAGAAAATTAATGATTTTTTTCCGGCACACTTAGACTTAAACAACAAAGTCAGTTAGTATGGATCCATTGGGTGTAAGATAAGGATTTTGTTGTTAACAAAACTCCTTCATGCATGTGGTCTGTGATTCACTCCAACAGGAAGACGCAGTGCTTCAATGTTAAAAGCCCAAAAGTACAGGAAGTTTAAATCTTTCTTGGGCAACTTCCTGTGACCGCTGTCATCATGGCCTTTTTTGCCACACGCTTGCCCTTAGTGTACTCTCATAACCTCTTCCTCTGCATCCCTGGAATATTAAGGGGATATAAAAAACGATAGATCCACTACAAAACCTGTACACTTTGACCTTGGGATGCAACATTTTACTGAGCTTTTTTATGGTGACAAGACTAACGTTTTACTGTATTCAAACAACAGGCAAATTAACCTGTTACAAATTGAAATGAAAGTCGAAAATAAAACGAAAAAGAATAACAAAAAATTACTGAAATAAGCTAAATAAATATATATATATATATATATATATATATATATATATAATTTATATAATTTATTATTTTATATATAAAATTAGAAATAAGACGTTTTAGTACAGTTACTATTAAATACGTATAATGTTGTCTCAAGTATGGTGTTTAAGCAGAACATAAAAAAAACTATCTTATAAAAAATTTATATGTAATAAATAAATAATTATTTTATATTATATGTTTAAAAACGTAATTATCTATCTTTTTATTTATTTTTTAATTACCATGTTCTTTATGAAAGTCACCTAAGATTATAACATGGTAACAAACTAACAAATAAATAAATACAAATTGTCTATTTTCAATCACACATTTCAATATGTGCATGTTTTCACTGTGTGAAAAAGAGCAGCGTGAACATTGTTCGAAATTTCTCATTTTGTGTTTCTCAGTTAAGAGTAAATCAAGCCATGGAATGCCATGATGGTGAATGACCACAAACTTCATTTTTAGGTAAACTATCCCTTTAAGACACATGCATATACTTAATATATTGAATTTGAGAAGATAGTGTTGGGATGCAGGACAGCAGGAAGAGCTGGGTGGAGGAATGTAATGGACCTCAGGTTGAGGTCTGAGAGGTGTTCAGTAGACATGAGGAAACCAGTTTGACTCGAATTCAAAGCTTTCATATATATGTGTGTGTGTTTGAACACACTCCTCGGTTTTAACTAGCATTACATCATGCCCTCTGGTAACTGTAAGTCAGTCAAACAGGGCGGGCTGGCTGGCGTTTACTGCTGCCTGAGCCAATGCTCTCCCGAGATGGATGGAAGGAAAGAACGAGACTGAGAGCGGTAGATGGAGAAACGAGGCTGGCTGACACACTAGTGTGGATAGCTCTGACACGGAGCATGTTTTATTGGCTGAGAGGAACTCCCTGGTTGCAGACATAACTTTGACAAAGACACACAAGCTTAAACTTTCACCCTGGTTTTCGCTCATCAAACAGCCGGCTCTGGAAGTCATCGAGGGATTGATTGAATAATGAGTCTAAAGAAGCAAACGACCCCAAAGTCCAGCAGGACAGGCTGAAATCAAAAACACTCTACAAAATGAAATGCTGTTCGCGACCCACTGTGCTTCTGTAATGTGATGTATTTTTCCAAAAAATGTCATTGGGAATCAGTAGGATTATGAAAATTGGCTGGAAAATGGGTAAATATATATATATATATATATATATATAAAAAAAATATATACTTAAAGTCATTACATTTCGAAATGTGATGTATTTTTTAATAAAACACTTTTTTAAATCAGTTTTATTAGTTGGTAATCAACTGGATTATAAAAGAAATGTTTGAAAAATTCGTAAATATAAAAAAAAAACGAAATAATAAAATTAAGTTTTATTTCAATTTAATGTAGAGTGTGACATTTTTAAAAAAAATGCTTTTAGCAACTGGATTGATAAAAATGTTTGTAAAATAAGTACATTTTATTTAAAAAGTAAAAATAAAATTTGATTACATTTTAATGTAGTAATGTGACATTTCCATATAAAACGCTTCATTTTATCCATCAGAAATCAATTGCGAAAAATTGTGGGAAAAATTTTAAGAAAACAAGTAACATTTTATTACATTGTGATGAAAGATTATGCTTATTTTTTTCACACCTGAATAACAAGCAGTGTATAATTCCTGACAAATTAGAACATGTATCACGAAAGTAAATGTGCATTTTTTTGTCTTTTTTTCAGATGTCTTTGGTTGGAATATCACCCAGAATGAGTGTAAAGAGATCGAAACAGCAAGATTCGGCCAGACATGTGGTGACAAAGGAGGAAGTCCTTGGAAAATGCTGCCAATACAGGCTACAGATATTTACCAGGAAGTAGTGTGCATTTTCTCACACACCCACACACACACACACACACACGCACACACACTCATTCATTACTCTTCTACATGTGACACAGATCTCATTATACATACTCATGAGGCAATATACAGTTAAATCGCATACTTAATTCATGGGCAGAACATAAAAACTCACTGTACATCACATACCCAGTTATATTTTTCCAAACCCCCAGTGAAGTGAAATAAAACCATTTCCTGCTCCAGCATCCTCTGAGCGGAGCATCTGCGTTAAACGACCGTAAAACTGTCTATATCAGGACTTCCTCCAATTCTCCTTTGAAGGGCGTCTTCCTGGGAATACCGATCCCGAACTGAAAGGTAGGAATTCCTGCTGCGGGGAGCAAACACGGGAACGCCACGGACACAAGGCACAAACGGGAGGTTTCCTCTTCTCTTTTCATGCTGGCACAAACCTCTCGCCCATAAAGACAGACATGTTGTATGTGACACCATGATCAACAGACTCCCTGATTCCCAGATTTACTGCCCTAATCAAAAGGAATAAACAGAGGAAGCTGATTTCAAAAGCTCTTGGCCGTATGGAGAGGTTTCTGCACGGAACATGGCTGTAAAAGTCATTTTTAGATTATCGCAAGAAGGGAAAATTAAAAAAAAAAAAACTGCACATGCAAAGTCTCTTCTTTTATCATTCAATATAAGCAATGACATATACAGTGCAGAAGCCAAGTCTAAATCCTTAGCCAGGATTTTCTTCGACACAAATAAATAATAGACAGTGTGCGCTAAACAAAAAGACACCCTTGCTGCATTGGCTCTGTTGTTGTGCTGTTGTCTGGCATGCATCAGCTTCATGGTCATTGGGTTTAAAGATGTTTTAACCCACTGCGTGGAATTTAGGATGAAATAAATGAATCATCCATAGTTTTTACAGATAGTTGATGTGGCATCAGTAAGTCCACAGGGATTCTGTCTCTCAACATCTGCTTGTCAGTAACAATAGTAATTTTTAGGTCTGGTCAACCATGTTTTTTTTCCCAAATAGTGGAGAAAATATGAAAAAAGTCCACAGATAGCATCTAAACCAAAGCATCAGTAAGAAAACTTTAAGCAAAGTACTTATTTGCCACAGAAAAACTCTTGATTTCTGACATTATTGTAGAAAATATACACAAAAAAGATTTTGTTTTGAAGTAAATGCAGCAGAAAATGTTTTTTTTTTTCCATCCAGTAAATTATATGAACTTTAAAATCTACTCGAATACTTATTTCCTTGATTCGTTTATAACAGTGTCTCATATTCATTTCAAAGTAGAAAAATTGCAGGTTTCAAAAAGACATTTAACATTTAATTAAATCTATCTACATTTGCAATGCACTGTTCCCATAATGCATTGTGTGATAAATAATTAAGGTGGTCTTTTTGCTGTTTTATTTGCAGTTTTGTTAATTTTATTGTTGTATTGAAGTTCAGTAACTTGTTTTGCGTTTTGGAATTCATTTTAGTTTTTTACTGTTTTTTTTACTTTTCTTTTACATTTTTGGGTACCAAAGATTGAGGTTTCAAAAACTGTTCAGTGTCGATGTATATTCATTATTAACGTAAATGTTATTTAGTTTTATTATTTTAAATTGCAAGCTGACGATATACTTGAATTTTAATATTATTTCGCAGAGTAGATTTTACTTAATTTTATACATTCAAACCTTTTTTTTTCTCAGATCACCAAAGGTGAGCAATGCATCAAGCAGTCGTCTTTTTCAAACGCCACAGATCATTTACTTTTTGCAGCACTGAAGTTCCAGAACACTTGAAACTATATTAGAACTGCTTTTCAAAAAAATGCCAATGGAAAACACCAAGAAAACCTGCACACCATCAAATCTATCCAACCCATTTAACCATACAGGAAGTAGACCGGAGGAACATGTCTGTAGACACAGAAACAGACAACAGCTCAGTCTGTCAGTGGCTTAACAGGCAACATATACTGTCTGACAAGGCTGTTTTTTAAAAGCTCCACACATTGCCGGTGTATGTGTGTGTTTAAAAAGGGAAAGAGGAAGATCTTTCAGGTGAGAAGATGCACTCTAGGCTCTCTCCAGCGAAAAGTGACACGCTCACACCCATCAAGAATCCCACAACAGACACCCAGGGACTGTTTGGACCCTAAAAACCAAGCCCAGTCTTTCGAATGGCCCCTAGACAGCTTTTAAACACCAAACTTGCCGTCGTGCTCACAAACCCCTCCACTGTAGCACCAGCGGAAACTCGTAATAAGATTAGTTGGTGTGCACAGACATTACTTCGCCATGACTAAATGTGCGCTCTTCCTGCGCACACAGACTGCAGTGGAAAATTCAAGGAGATCCTGCTTAAGAGATGGGGAAAAAGAGCCGTGAAGGACTTCTCTCCACGACCACATTTCTCCAGAGAGAGCTGCAGCTCTTGAAATTACGCAGACAGATCCAAGAACGTCTGACTGTGTGTCTGTGTCCATATAGTGGATTCAGAAAGAGTGCGGACACTTCAGAATGACATTGCTTTTAATAGCAAATGAGTTTAGAAAACACTCCTTATACTGTACTTTAAACTAGAGTTTAGACTGCTTGCATTAAACTTTTTTAATCTAATTGCCTCTTTGATAGAAATTATGTTTTCTCTTTAAAAAAAAAAAAAAATTCCAGGCAAGTACAGAAATATTATGGTAAAAAAATGTTTAAATGATTACATTAAACTTGAATTTATGGCATTTTACTTCTTGCATTAAACTGTTGGATCTAGTCGGCTGTTTGATCAAAATAATAGTTTCCTCTTTTAAACCATTTATGAGAATATGCTGTCACATTAAAGGCTAAAAAAATACTGAAATAGCAGTATAATAATCCTACTAATCACCTTTGATTGAATATTTGTTTTAAATGCCTTGTGTTTGAAATAATGTCTGTGTAAGACACCAAAACCTGTCTAATTGCAAATCTATCCAACCTTTCTAAACATACAGGAAGTAGATAGGAGCAACGTGACTGTAGACTTTACACGCAGTGTGTCCAAAACTCCAAAACGGAAGGAAACTGCATCCAAAGTGGCATTAGATTTAAAACACAAGCGCACTTTTGTACCAAAACATCTCATTTCAAATGATAATACAACAGTTTAAATGGAAGACAAACAGTATGTGGACACTTTCTGGTTGTCATAGTTGAACATGAACTTGACAAACTGCACCTGGTTACTATGCTAGGACATCTGTGGTGAATTTAGGGACATATTGGGTTGGATCTGAGTAGACTCTAGCATCATCTGCTATCTGAAGTCAATACATGTGTGACTTACAGTAAGTCTCCCAAAACATTTTGGGCTCACAAACATCGATCTTTTCCAATCATGACAAATAATCCCCAGCATATCCAGATGCAGGGGTAACATCAGCTCCAAGGGCTGAACTGAAGTTTCTTTGTTTGCCCCAATGACTCATTTTCAAGATACTGTCTGCTTGCCAGTTTCAATCCGGAAGCGCATGGCAATTAGTCTGCTGCTGTTTCCAGACAAACCTGAAACTCTACTAGTGCGTTTAAAGCGCCAGGAGCCAAATTTCAGCCTTTTCTAGCAGCCCTGCTTTCAAATGTACGACCAACAAAATCTTTGAAATACACATCACAAATCGTGAGCTCAACAGGTATTCAAACTTTCCTCCGCCGTGCGTACACAGTGCGTAAATTGCGCGTAAGTAACGGGGGACTGTGAACACTTGAAGTGTCTTCTGTGTCTGTTACTGCCAAAATCGATCTATTCGTGTGTATATATATATATAGATATATATATATATATATAGATATATATATATATATATATATATATATATATATATATATATATATATAGATATATATATATATAGATATATATATAGATAGATAGATAGATAGATATAGATACATTAATTACGTAAAGGTATACATTTAAGTCTCAAACATCACTTCTGAACATTTCAAACAGCTCCTTCGTTTGCATAGGTTCATTCTTTTTTGGGGGATATCAAGTTTCAGTCTTGTACTTTGGAAGGTTTCTTCCTTTTTATGTTATTATGAAGTAATTACACATTTAAAAACCATGTATACAGCGTTCAGATAGTACGGATGGATTATTCACATACCTTGTGCGTAATGGTCAGGCTTTTTGGGGTCCCTTTTCACGTTATTAAAAGGAATTCCGTATAATGCGCTGTTTTTCCATGCTGTCGGCCGTCTCGGCAGCTCTCAGTCGGTCTGTAATGGGATCCCGACTGTTTTCTCTCTCTCTCTCTCTCTCTCTTTCACTCTCGCTCTCTCTCTCTCTCTGAGCAGGAAGTTGGTGCAGGCAGACAGCGAGCCGGCTCACTTCCTCTCGCCGTGCTCTATTCCCCAGGTGCTCGGCCCGTCTGTGTAAACACGCTTTTCCTCCTCCAGCCACCATCCGACATTCAAGAACACTGGCACACACGCGCGCGCGCGCACGCACTATACTGTAACCTGAATCTGCTGCGAGTGTTGCACACTGACGTCACCCTCTTCCTGCCCGGGACCCGCCGGGAGGAGTCCGTGTTCCTTCCTCTACACACATTTCGTGTGTGTGTGTGTGATTCCGACGTTTGGGGATCAGGTTGCTAGAAAATGCCCTCATACGTTTACTAAAGTGGAAAAAAAATCTTAAAGAGAATAAATAGGTCATTCTGTGAAATGGGCGGTTTCTCCATTTGAAATTGTGATTTTTTTTTTTTCATTTTAATGGATTTTAAATATTCTGATAGACAAATACTGCTGTAATTTGTAAAAAAGTTGTGGAATTGCAAGCTAAATTAATTGCCTAACTTTTGCCTGCCTTGTTCAAAGTGCTTTATATATATATATATATATATATATATATATATATATATATATATATATATATATATATATATATATATATATATATATATAAAAGAGATATTTATATGTAGTACAGTATAAATCTATCTTTTAGTAAATTAGTTCCATAGGACTCCACAGGGGGTGGAACCATCTTTCGATTTCCTGGAGGGATATGCACTGACAGGAAGCTGGATTCTTCAAAACACACACAAACACACACACACACACACACAGGATCCTTATCCTTGTAGGGCTCCCCTTAGGTGTAATGGTATTTATACTGTACAAACTGTGTTTTCTATCGTCCTACATCTAAACCTACCCCTCGCAGAAAACTTTTTTACAAAAATCATGATCTCAGGAATGACCCTGTTTTTAACATGTCTGTTCATTCTCTGCCATCTAGTGGATAAAGAAGACATTGCAACATGCGCCCGTTACTTTTTAAGTTAAAATTGATCTCGAAATAATAATAATAATAATAATAATATATCATTATAGAATTGGATTATGATATAGAAATAATATTTTTTATTATAAAGTTTAAACTTGTAAGATTTTTTTTTCATTGCGACATTAATATAATATTTAGTAATACATTTTGTTGAAAAAAAAATTTTTTTTCTTTCTTTTCAATTTCTTTCTAAAATATAATTTAAAATTAAATTAAATTAAGTCAGCCTTAAAATAAAGCCTAGAAAAAAAAAATCACAATCGTATAAATGTGTTGCAGTTTAAATATTATATGATTTAATTTTAGCATTACTGTATTAAATTTCAATCATGAGAATATGTGCGTAACAACAATGCCACAATGCAAAACTCTTCATGGTTTGTTTCTTAATTTTTTTTCTTAGCTCAATTGTATATATTTTCATGTCGTATTTAACAATTAAACAAATATATATTAATTTATAATATTTACTTACCGTAATTTATAAACCATACTTTGAATGGCCCAGAAGACAGGTATGATTTTTTTCTAACTTTATCAGGTTGTACGGACACCCTAAACCACTAGAGGACAGTAATTCATCGTTCGCACAGAGAAGAAAGAAAAACTACAACTCCCATGATGCCGTTCACAATGCCGGTGTCACGTGACTGAGTGCTGTTTAAAATGCATTGGCAGCGCGAGCGGAATGTACTCTGCCTCAATCATGACTTCTGCGTCCGACCCCAGCTCTTTCGCTTCTATCTCCAAGTGCGCTACCAAGCACTTAAATCTCATTTACCACGTTGACTTTGACAAGCGCGTGCTCAAAGGGAAAGTCGGCCTGACATTGGAAGTTCTGGAGGATAAATTCTCTTCTCTGGTACAGTTTTCATCTGCTTCATCAAAGCTGTCATTGTGTTTGCTTGACTTTATCACTTCACCTCACCTCACACAATATTACATTTTTTTTCTGTATTTTTGATCAAGCCTGCATTTATTTGTTCAAAAATACAGAAAAAGTTAATATTGTGATTATATAATTACAATTTAAAATAATTGTTTTTAAATTTATTATACTTTAAATTATAATTTATTTCTTTGATACAGAGCTGAATTTTTAGGATCATTATCACACGATCCTTTAGAAGTCATTCTAATATGATGATTCATTATCAAAGTTGGAAACAGTTCTGCTGCTTAATATTTTTTCAGAACAAGTGATACTTTTTTAGGATACTTTGATGAATAAAAAGAAAAAAAAAGAAAAAAGAAGCTATGTTTTTAAAATATAAATATTTTGCAATGACAATATACACTACTGGTCAGTAATTTGGGGAGAGCAATTTTTCTTTTTTTTATAAAATCAATACTTTTATTCAGCAAGGATGTGTTAAATTGATAAAAACTGATAGTAAAGAAAATATATTATTAGAATATATATCATTAGATTTTTTTATTTTGAGTTAATGCAGTTCTTTTTAACCTTTTATTCATCAAATATATTAGACAGCAGAACTGTTTACAACACTCATAATAAATCAGAATATTAGAATGATTTCTAAATGATCATGTGATAGACTGGATGTTACATGTGAGACTGAAGGCTTGAGTAATGATGCTGAAATGTCAGCTTTGCATCACAGGAATACATTTTTTAAAAAAAAAAGTATATTCAAATAGAAAACTATTATTTTAAGTTGTAATAATATTTCACAATATTACAGTTTTTTCTGTATTTTTGATCAAATAAATGCAGGCTTGATGAGCAGAAGAAACTATTTTCAAAAACATTAAAAATACTAATGTTTCCAAACCTTTGGTCTGTACTGTGTATATATATATATATATATATATATATATATATATATATATATATATATATATATATGAGCTTGTCAGAAGACTGCAGATAAATCTAAACGTGCATAACTGCAATAGATTTAGCATTTCAGAGGTGTGCAGTGAAAACAAATATGCCAAAAACCTCAAAGGGAAGTTTTAACAAGATGTGATATGAACGGTGTGATGTGATCTTCTCTCTTTCTCTTGATCCATTTTTTCTAGACTCTTGACTCAAGTAACCTGACGATCTTTAAGGTTTCTGCAAATGGCCAGGCTGCGCAGTTTGTATTGGGGACCAAGCATAAATTTATGGGATCCCCTCTGGAGATCACCCTGCCTTTTGAACTCAAACGGTACTGCCACAAACTTTTTTTGTGCTAATATATAGCAGTTGTTTTTTCTTCCAACACTTAAATTGTTTATGGTATGTAATTTGCTGCCAAGATAAATTCATCTTGAAACATGCATACAAATGTTGCTATGCTATTTTTTGCAAGCAAAGTTATCAGTAGTGAGCCAAATCTGACAAAAGTTCTCAAAGGAAAAAATATTTAATTAATTTTTTTATTAAATTATGTAAATCATATTATACTGATACAAACATGCAATAAAATGCATTCGATTTAAAGGGATAGTTCACCCAAAATTTTAAATTAGCTGAAAATGTACTCACCCTCAGAACATCCAAGATGTAGAAGAGTTTGTTTCTTCATTACAACTAATTTGGAGAAATTTAGCATTACATCACTTGTTCACAAATGAACCCTCTGCAGTGAATGGGTGCCGTCAGATTCAGAGTCGAAACAGCTGATAAAAATATCACAATAATCCACACCACTCCAGTCCATCAATTAATGCCTTATGAAGTGGAAAGATGTGTGTTTATTAAAAAACGAATCCATCATCAAGCTGACCTGCTGTTTCTGTCAAAAATGCTTTATTTTTATTAAACTTAATTTAATTCCCCTTCAATCAAAATAAAATAACGCACACATACATATACATATAATTTTATTATCATTTTTTTTTTCTGCAAATTGTCAGCAGAAACTCTGCTGCAGCTTTGTAATCGACTTAAAACGTATATAAATAATCTCTTATCAACTCTGACAGCCTTTAATTTCAATGCAAAGTTTTTAATCTTTGGCAACTTGTATTGCATTTGTCTATGTGTGTTTTAGTGGGCAGCATGTGATTGTGGAGATTGAATACGAGACGTCTCCTAGTGCTACAGCACTGCAGTGGTTGACCCCAACACAGACTGTTGGGAAAAAACATCCATTCCTTTTCAGCCAGTGCCAGGTACATTATGGGTGATATGAACAAAATCTTATATTACAATTTTATTGTATATTTCACAATAACTCTCTCTCTCTCTCTCTCTCTCTCTCTCTCTATATATATATTTTTTTTTTTTATCACCAATTTTGATGTCATGAGACCTACTAGACCAGAATAATGATAAAAAAAAAAATCTTAAGCTTACTGATGACAACTAAACAATCACCATTAGGGGAAAAAAAGAATACACACACACACACACACAAACCTAATTACAAACAACAAGACAAATAAATAAAATAGAACAGAGATGCAAAATGAAGCAGACCTAACTGAAAACTTCAAGTGCTAATTGTCTACCAGAAATAAGAAATAGTACGCAAATTGAATAACGCATCACATGAAAAAAGAAAAAAAAAAGAGGTATAAAAATGTATAAATGAAATAAAAAAGGTATGTTTTTTAAAGTTACACAAGTGATTCAATTAAGAACAGCGTGTGCTTTTATTTGTCTTTGGTTGTTTGATTTTGGATATTTATGCTGACACGCATCAGATTTTCTTCCAGCTGTTTGATCACCAAAGACATAACCGACTCCGTTTATGTGAATACCCACCAAGATGGCCTTTTGATACAAAAAAAAATATGCATTTGATTTTTCAAGTGCAAGAAGATGCCAATAAGATATTTTAGGTTTTAAAATCCCATCGAATCAAGGCTTAAAAATAAATGCAAATTCTAAACGTTTGTGACGACACAGCACTACAAGATCACAATCATACAAGACCTCAACTTCTTATCAGTTTATTGTGTGTAACAGTTTATCCCCCACTTCTACTTGTCTCCATTTCTCATCTTTCTACAACCACATAGCATGCATGCATGTGAAGACTCATGGTTAGAGTGCAGTTTCATTGAAATTTTATCATAAGTGCAGTCTTGCATTACTAACCACAATGTTTCAAAGTCCTTATGCTTCCCTTGTTTACCACGGACAGACCATCTAGAGCTTGAATGTTGCAATGAGTTTTTACCACTAAAACTTTCCACCCTTTCCCATGGCATTTTGATCTCAAATGTGCATTTTGGTCTGGTCCAAAGAGGTTAGCCAATCATAAGGGGTCATTTAGATATAGAAGTATTTAAGGTACAGTAGTAAAACGGCATTACTATTGGAAAACTGACATGTTTTGGTGTAATAAATAAACAAGAGGAATAGCATGAGGCATCTTTTATGCATTTGAAATGTTGGCAAACAAATGTTTCTCACATTTGACTTGTTAGAGAGAACATCACACCAGCTTGTGGCTGAAAACTTTCCAGCCTGGGTTTTTACATTAGTGGTTTTCAATTTATTTAAAACTATTGTATGTTTTTTTTTTCATTCACTCTGACTGTTTCTGCTTGCAACAGGCCACTCACTGTAGGACCATGATTCCTTGCCAGGACAGTCCATCAGTGAAGCACACTTACTATGCACAGGTGACATGCACGAGCAGCTCAAAGCACTAATTATATACCCAACAAAGCAGCAGTGAAGTGCATGCCAATATAAACTATCTAAACTTATAGAAAAATATTACTAATTAAATTCC
The DNA here is from genome assembly GCF_003368295.1 of Carassius auratus. Taxonomy (NCBI): domain Eukaryota; kingdom Metazoa; phylum Chordata; class Actinopteri; order Cypriniformes; family Cyprinidae; genus Carassius; species Carassius auratus. Next base: position 7,600,564 of record NC_039271.1, on the reverse strand, counting down.
ACATTTTCTGTGTCTCAGGTGTCTGTCCCCAAAGAGCTGGTGGCATTGATGAGTGCATTGCATGATGGTAAGGAGCAAGATCCGAGCGACAGCAGCCGAGTCATCTATCGCTTCAGACAGCCGGTTCGTGTCACATCCTCTTCTTTAATAGAAAGTTGGTTTCAAAATAAAAATGTTTATCAAAATTGAAAGAGAATGTTTTTCTTTCTTGCAGGTCCCAATACCATCTTACCTCATTGCTATTGTTGTTGGTGCTTTGGAAAGCAAGTGAGTTTTCGTTCTCTTGTCTTTATTACACATTTATAAAGGTTAGCCAATCATAAGAGGTCTTTATAAATAGAAAAGTACATAGCTAACATACGGTAGCTTGTTCTAATTCAAAGGGCCTAAAAGTGTGGAAAGTGGTCATGTACACTTCTGGTCAAAAGTTTGAAATATAGAAGATTTTTATTGAAGCATTTAGATTTCATAATTTAGCAGATGCTTCTTTCCTCTTTTTTGTTGATAAATAAAAAGTAGATAGAAAAGAAATAGATTAGATAGAGCTAGCGTTAGAGTCAAGTTATTATTAATGTTTAATTATTATTATTATTTTATATACATGACCGGTCAAAAGTTTGGGTTCAGTAAGACTTGTAATGTTTTTAAGGAAGTCAAGCTTTTGATCAAGTTAATGTGTCCTTGCTTTAAGTATTAATTTCTCTAAAAAAATAAAAAAAATCTTGCACAGAACTTAGTATGGTAGTGTATCACTCTATATGAAAATAATAGGAAATGATTGCTAAACATCAAATAGGCAATCATGTGACAATATTACTATTTTCACTGCACGTTTAATTAAATAAATGCAGCTTAGATGAGCATAAGCAAGTAATCTTTCCAAACGTTAAAGATTTATGTGCATGCCTCCCAGATGAAGTGTGAATAATCGTTGTTTGTGGTTTACAGGGAAATCAGCCCCCGAACCAGAGTTTGGTCTGAGAAAGAGGTTATAGATGAGGCAGCGTTTGAGTTTTCAGAGGTTAGAGTCTTCGTTTTTTTTTTTTTGCAATCAGCTGTGTTTTTTTAGCACTTGTGAATGTTAGAGATGGTGCGTGATAAATATCACGTCTTACACCAGTAACCTCACTTTACTTGAATTTGTTAGTCATCTGATATGACTGACAGATAACCGTTTTCTTCTGTTTATCAGACTGAGACCATGTTGAAGACTGCTGAGAGTCTGGCAGGGCCATATGTGTGGGGCCAATATGATCTCCTGGTGCTGCCTCCGTCGTTTCCTTACGCGGGCATGGAGAACCCCTGCCTTACATATGTCACTCCTACTGTACTGGTCCGTATAACTCTCTCATAGATAGATATGCAGACTTTTGCAGCTAGTAGATGCATTCACACATTCAAGCAAAGCCACATTTAAAGACTGAAAGTAACAAGTTTTCAATCGCTGTCTTTGAAGATTCTGCACAAACATAGATACAGATGTGATAAAACATTATATACGCTATTATTTAAATGTTTGGAGTCAAGTAAATTCTTTTTAAATAAATGACTGCTTTGATCAAAATTGATCAAAAGCGACAGTGATGCTTTAAGAAATGATAAGTAATAAATGATGCTCATCTAAACTTTCTATTCTCGGTCCTGAAAAAAATGTAGCATGGTTTCCACAAATGTATGAAACCGTGTTTTCAACATTTATAATAATAAGAAATGTTTCTTGAGCAGCAAATTAAAATAATTTCATGTGACACTGAAGACTGATTGAATGATTTTTGTTAAATATATTTTACAATATTACAGTTTTTACTGCATTTAAAAAAAAAAAAAAGCAACTGTGGTGTGCATTTATATTAGATTATACAATATATTGTACAGTATATTATAAAATATTTCATTGGCTAAATATTTCTCGTTTAACTGGAGAGGTCATGGAAGTTTAAATTAATTGGTCGGAAAGCGTAATAACCCTGAATTTTGTCAGTGTTGATGAGATATACTTGTTTCTGTTATTGTTATATAATAAACAGAAACATGCCACAACCACATCGAACTAGAGTTTTAAAAAAGCAGCGATAAAGTTATTAAAACGAAATAATTGATAACTTCTGTTTGTTGACGGTTTCTTTCATCATGTTTTTCAGGCTGGAGACAAATCGCTCGCTGGCGTAAGTCATCTGTGCATTGAAACGTTTTAGTATAATGGGGTTCATTTATAGGTTAAGGGGTTAATTTGTTGTAAATCACATGCATATCTTCTACTAATGTGAATGCTCTATGTGCTGTTGGTTTTGCTGCAGGTCATTGCTCATGAAATCTCCCACAGCTGGACGGGGAACCTGGTGACCAATAGGACCTGGGAGCATTTCTGGTCAGACCCAATATGCCAATCATTCCTGAATATGCCGATCTAAATATGCAGAAGAGGCATCTTTTGGTTGTAATAATCTGACTGTTCAGTAGTACTGTACGTTGAACTGCTTCATTTCAGAATGGCTTGAAAGATCCTGTTTTCTGTGACATGATTTATTTTATCAAGTGCAGGTTGAATGAGGGTCATACGGTGTACATCGAGAGAATGATCGCCAGGTGTATGGAGAGCGAACAGCTCAGGCAGTTTAAAGGCATCGGAGGGTGGAAAGAACTTCAAGAGTCTGTAAGTCACACATAACTGATTCTCACAGGAAACTACAACCATGGCCGGGTTTAAAAATGGTCAGGAATTGTGCTATAATAACCCCACATACAACTCATCATATACATTAAACACGTTAAAAGAGACAGACATGTAGATGACATGAATGAGCATAGTTAAATTATATCATATTGCACCATTACTGTAGGTTAGGGTCATGTAATTTCATCAGTTATTTATTATTGATTCAACAATACATAGCCCTATTACTGTTATAGTTTTCAGTAATAACCATTGCTATATAGGTGATAACTTTGTGTAGTGCCCTTATGAATGTTGTTGGCATGACTTTGTGTAACATACTTGTTTTAAAGATCTAGTGTTATGCTACTGGTTTGATAGCGTTTCAGACAGATAATATCACGATTTGTGTTTTTTTTTTCCGTTTGCCTTACCAAATGTGGTAGCCTGTCAGCTTGTTTATGTGTTCTTTTGATTATCAGTTTAAGGTTTTGCAGTGTTGCCAAATATTGCAAAATTGCAAAACAAATCAAAACTTAAAAAAAAAAAATCAAATAAGATTAAGATATTGCTAACCCTAAACTGCAACTTCCCGCTATATTAACTTCCTAAAGTGTCAAATTAAGTAGAAAATACTTATAATAAGTAGATCTGGCAACACGGCTGTGCCTGTTCCCTCACTCACTTCTACCTCAACCCCTTGTTCACTCCGTCAGTGCCTCGCGGACACTCATATGAGGAGCTTTAAATAGCAGATTAGTCATTTAGAGGACAAATTTTATTTTTGAACATTAAAAATGTACCCAGGCCCGAACCTTGGTGACCTCATAGCTGGCTGTGGGCATGATTACAATAGATTATTCTGAAAATCACATAAATCATGCAATCTATTTTTTGTTTTTCCTGATACAGTTTACTGGTAAAACAAGTCACTATTGTATTGTTTTGTAGGTGAATCAGTTCGGGGCGAATAATGTGCTCACAAACCTGGTCCCAAATCTGCACGAGGTGAACACGGATGAAGCATTCTCCTCTGTGCCCTATGAGAAAGGGTTTGCTCTTCTGTATCATCTGGAGGAGCTGTTGGGAGGTCCAGGTACACACAAAATACTTTCTCCTTTCCCAGTTTAAACTCCTAAAAGTAGATCTAGAGGTAAAAGGTCAAGATTTATCGTGAAAAATGAAAATGTTGTCATCATTTATTCAACCTCATGACATTCCAAACCTCCAAACCAGTTTCTTTCTTCTGTTTAGCACAAAAGAAGATTATTAGAAGAAAGTGGGTAACCAAACAGTGAACAGTACCCATTAACTGGCATATAATTTTTTCCATGATGACAGAATTCGAATGACGGAATATAAATAAACAATATTAACAATATGCACAAAATATCGTATATACATTCATGGCCAAAAATATCAGCACCCTTAGTAAATATGATCAAAGAAGGCTATAAAAATTAATCTGCATTGTTAATCCTTTTGATCTTTTATTAAAAAAATTTACAAAAATTATCCTTTCATTGGATAATAAGAATTTAAAATGGGGGGAAATATCATTATGAAATAAAGGTTTTTCTCAAATACTCGTTGGACACAAGTATTGGCACCCCTAGAAATTCTTATGAGTAAAATATATTAAAATAAAAAAAATTAAAAGTCTATTCCCATTTATATTCACAATTTTGAGCACTACAGCGTGATTATAAACATGGAATTGTCCAGCCATGACTTCCTGTTTCACAGAAATATAGAGGAGGGAAAACAAAGCCTAAATTCCCTTAATCATCCATCACAATGAGAAAAAGTATATATTTCTGATTTGCAGCAAAAGATAATTGAGCAGTGAAAATTCCCATTTCCAGCATTAGGACAATAATTAAGAATTATTAATAAAAGAGAGAAAATGTTTACGAAACTGCCTGGAAGAGGACGTGTGTCTATATCGTCCTAATGCACGGTGAGAAGGAGAGTTTGAGTGGCTCTCAAGGGTCACAGCTGGAGAATTGCGGGTTCAGAAAACCTTTTAAAAAATGGTCAAACAGAACCTACGTCACCACATGTTGTTTTAGAGGGTTACAAGAAAATTTCTCCTAGCTCGTCCAAAAACAAACTAAAGCATATTCAGTTATCAGACACGACTGGAACTTCAAATGGGACTGGCTTCTATGGTCAGATGAAACTAAAAATGAGCTTTTTAGCAGCAAACACTCAAGATGGGTTTGGTGAAAACAGGGATAAAAAGTACGCCATGTGTACAATGAAATATACTGCTGTATTTTTGATGTTGTGGGCCTTTATTTCTGCTGGAGGTCCTGGACATCTTGTTTAGACACACGGCATCATGGAACTGTAGATGGGAATCTGAAGGGTCTGGAGTGATTCTGGATGAAGGAATGGTCTCTGATCTCTTGTCAGGTGTTCTCTAACCTCATCAGGCATTATAGGAGAACATTTAGAGCTGTTAAACTGGCAAATGGAGGTTTCAAGAAGTATTGATTAAAAGGGTGCCGTTTATTGCTGCCAATGTGTATTAGAGAAAAACCTTTATTTCATAATGATATTTCCCCCCATTTAAAATTCTTATTATCCAATGAAAGGATACATTTTTGTGAATCTATTAAATAAAAGATCAAAAGGATTAACAATGCAGATGCCGATATTTTTGGCAATGACTGTATGTTAATAATAGTATTATTATTATTATTAAAATATCATAATTAAATACATTTAAAAAATATAGAAAACATATCTAAACCAATAAAAGGAAAAATAGTGTTTCTCTGCCTTTAATTATAGAGGTCTTCATGGGATTCGTGAAGTCTTACATTCAGATGTTTGCCTATGGCACTGTAAACACGGAGGAATGGAAGAACTATCTGTTCTCTTACTTCAAAGACAAGGTGAGAACTAATGCACTATGTACTTTGTATATATACATGAATAATTTTTGGATGCAAAATGCCAAATAAAGCCCAGAAATATAGGAATAGATATAGCTCATGCTTTTGTCGCCAAAAAAAAGGATGCTAGTGGAATGTGTCTCATGATTTGGAACCATTCATGACAGGATCAAACAAATATTCTGATAGAACTCTAAAGACAATTCTATTCTATTTACTTTCTAATTGTCCCTGTTTGTGTCTCTCTCAGGTGGACATCTTGAATAAAGTGGACTGGAACGCATGGATGCACACTCCTGGAATGGCCCCGGTCAAACCAAAGTGAGCACTGGAGCACGCATTTGGATTTTGTGTGTGTGTGTTTTGATTTCAACTTGTCCTCTTTGTGCACAGGTATGATACCACAATGGCAGACGCCTGCATTGCTCTGTGCCAAAGATGGGTGAAAGTGCGTCTTCCTCCTGTTAAACCTCAACAAAGCCTTTCACAGTTTTAAAGATTTTTGAAATAATATACGTTTAAGCTTCCTTTTTTTCTATTAAGGCAAAAGAAGAGGACCTTGCAAGTTTCACTGAGGCAGACGTGAAGAAACTCAAGTCTCCTCAGCTCATTGAGTTCATGGCCTTATTGCTCCAAGAGGTACTAAATAAGTTAAAACAGGTGAAAAATTGAAGGAGGGACCTAAGTAATGTCTAGACACTGCAATATCTTGTTTTGTCTTGCGGTCTGTAAGCAACCAGCATGGACATCCTAGCAATGACCTAGTTATTTCATAGCACTTATTGAGTCAAGCAAGAACTGTTCACATTTTGTAATGTAAGTATGATATATGTATTTTTTTTTTAATTGATATCTCATTTTGCATAAGCGAGAACAGTTCACATTTTTATATAAATGTGGTATTTTACGAATAATTTAATTTATATTTTATTTAAATATTCACAATTTTTTTTTTCTCACAATTCCGTATTTTGTATATTTATATTTTTTTTATTGTAAAATTCTTTCAGCGCATAGCACTTGTTACATAACTGTTTAAACTTTTTTTAATAAATGTGATATTTTATTTAAATATCTAATATTTATCTTTAATTATTACATTTTTCGTTCTATTTTTCTATTTGAACAGACTGCATAGCACTTTGTGAGTTTTGCAAAAGTAAAAAAATATATAATGTAAATGTGATTTTTATTTTATTTTATCTTATTTTTAATCATTATCATGTTTTTTAAACTATTCAATCACATTTTTATATTTTACATTTTCTATTTCATGTAGAAATCTAGTTTGGTCTGTAATACCTCAGTATGTTGTTGCAGAGCTATTTAAGTCAAACACATTCAGCAGTGCAGATCAAAAGACAGAGGAAACACATTCAGCAGTGCAGATCAAAAGACAGAGGAACTGAAAGCCGAAGTAGTCTTGAAATATTATTGTCTGTTTCCTTCGCATACTGCCTTGTATCAGGAACCCCTTCCTCTGTCTCATGTGAAGAAGATGCAGGAGGTCTACCAGCTAAACAGTGTTAAAAACGCAGAGGTCCGCTTCAGGTAAGCACCCCTTTTTTTTAATTTTTTTTTTGAGTTGTCTGATCATTACATATTTCAGTATTTGATGGTGTCACACTGTTTGTTTATGCAGGTGGTTGCGCATCTGTGTGAGGGCACATTGGGAAGAAGCCGTTCCCCTGGCGCTGAAGATGGCTACTGAACAGGGCAGAATGAAATTCACTCGCCCCCTCTTCAAGTAAATTCATTCATTTGTTTTGAGAAGTCCATAGTTTGAACAAAACAATAACAAAAATGGGGTGACATGTTAAAAATGGACCAAAAGGAACAGGATGTTACAAAGAGTTTTGCAATTTCCTTGCTGCAGCAAGCAACCGTACAAACTTCTGTTTTCAAGCATCCAGAGCTCATCAAGGCCCTTTCAAACTGCATTTGCTGACCTCCTTTTCCCTCCTTTTTTCTCTTTTAGGGAAGTGTACAACTTCTCCAAGTACAGCGAGGAGGCACTGAAGACTTTTAAGGAGAACCGTGGATTGCTGCACCCCGTCACAGTCATGCTGGTGGCAAAAGATCTGAAAATCAGCGGTTAAATTGCTGCTTTTTGTCCTTCTTATACACAAGCAGTGTTTTTATGCTTCAGCTATACAAAACTGCATATCACACCTTGAACAGATGTTTTTTCTTCATTGGCCAAAGCTTGCTTTTTTAATGTCCCAGTCTCCTGGCTTAGAACAATTAATAAACATTTTCAGTAAAATGAGCTTTTGAATGAAGGAACCACTATATTCATTTATATCATGTCCAAAGTGATGTTCTTTATTAACTCATCTGTGCAAGAGGTTTCTACTCTTTTATTGCAAAACCAAATGTAACACGATACATAATAAAGTTGGATAGCACATAAACATATGCATTTAATTTCATTTTCATATTTTTTTAAAGTGGCTCAACTTGAAGCATTTCATCTGGAAAAATAAGAAAAAATTAGTAAATTAGCAGTTATCCTCCCGCTCACATATTGATCCTTGACTACACTGACATGTCATCATATTCATGCCTTTTTAATCAGACATTAATACCTAGATGCCTCATTGGCTGCTTTGAGCTGTTCATGCGATACGGAAAAAATCTAAATACATCTTTAGACACTAATAATACGATCGTTGGGTAAGTATTTATGGATCCAGTATGCACAGTAAATATTGTAAAAGTGATGTATGTGTGTGTGTGTGTGTGTATTTGTGTGTGAGAGAGAGAGAGACGGTCAAACAGTCAGTTGTCTTATCTGTCTGTGGCTTGTGTACTGCAAACACAGACACAGTGATGAAACTCGTATGTGTCACACCACTCTGTTTCCCTTTCAGGCTTGAACTGATAGTAAAACTAAGAATATTATTAACTTTTTATTGACTGTCATTTATTTAGAAAGATAAAGCTCACGATTATGAAAGGGGCATTACATTTCCAACAAATGCTTGCAGTGATCGGCCAGTCTCAATGCACAGGGCCAGTTGGCCAATCAGAGAAGCTGTTCTTGTCAGAAGGAGGGACTTTGTAGGAAACAACAGGCTTGAGAGAGGCGGGGCAAAGAGGACCTACTATAATTTATTTTACTGTCTATGACAATAATGTACAATATTTGAAAAAAAAAAAAAAAGTGTTTTTTAGAACATTAAAGCATGACAACATATTCTGTTACACCAAATACACAAAATAATGATCTTTAACAAAGCATTACCCCTTTTATTTTACATTATTTTATAAATGATGTAAGTAAATTATTTTCTGCAGTTCTGTCGCTCTAACTCAATGCGCTACGAACTTCCTGGAACTATTTGAGCATGCATTATTTTATTTTATTTTTTCTTCTTGTTTTCTCGTTATAACGACTTATTTTACTCGTTATCTCGACATAACCAGAGTTGTTATCTCGTTATTACGACTTAAATATCTTAATTATAATGTACTGTCAACGCTGTTCTGTGATTTTTCAATTAATTATCTTAGAAAATGAAAAGTTCAAGCATATATTTCTTAACTAAATCCCTCACTACTACTAGAGAGATAGCTCTCGCTAATGCAATCATATAAATGTAATCTTTATTGTGCTACTATATCGGCACTGTGTCATATGCCATAGCTGTGCACAAGGGGTTTGTGTCTCAGCTCCACCCTTATTTGTTCATTAATGACATCATCAGTGACTAGTCGACTTCAACTCGACTTTCGTCACATGAAAGTCGACTTTAAAAAAAATCAGTAGTCGTTCAACCCCTAACCCGAATCACGTGACGATCGAGTGTTTTGGACTTCCGTTGTGCTACTTCTTGTCTCGTGTCTGTGCAGATGGATGCACTTTATTGTATGAAATGTATTATGAAATATTATTCTAATCACAGTAAAGAGAATATGAGTGTAATGCAATAAGAAAAACTCATTCATCACGTCAATTGCATTTAAGTACTGAGATATTATTTAAAATAGCATGCTGGAAGAAGGCAGCGTTCTGAAGTGCCTTGCGGTTCTTTGTGTTTTGAGCAGCTGATTGATCTCTGATGGATAATGTTGGAGCTCCAGAGTCTCGCTGCATTTCCTGAGACTCCTCAGCTCTGCTCTGTCTGATGCACATCAGGTCCCTGCCTTCTTCCAGTCTAGGCTTTCATCCAGCGGTGCTCTTCCAGCTGCTGGAGCGTCAGCCGGTGAGCTGGATTACGGCTCAAGCAGTGGAAGATCAGATCATGGCATGCTGGGAAGATTTCGGAGAGAGAGCACGGTTAGTCTCCACACATCAAACAGGAACAGTAAACATCATCAAAAAAGCCTCACGTGGAGCTGTTTGTGTGTTCACCTGTGGATAAGGTGGGATCCATCCTGACGTAGCCATGCTGAATGGCATCAAAGCTATCGAAGGGCAAATATCTGTGTATGATCTCGAAGAGAAGAACAGCCAGTGCCCAGACGTCTGCTGCTGCAGCGTGAAATGTGGACTGGCCGAGGACCTCATGAGGGGTGTATGCTTCTGATCCTGTGAGAGACACACACAGCTTCAGTGCGTCTGTACGCGTCACCATCAACAACACAACATCACGTGATCATCAGCGAGACTCACCTTGGTATTGGCTGCTTTCAAAGCCCTCGCTGCTGATCAGACGGGCGCAGCGGAAGTCGAAGAGCTTGAGCTCCAGACTGTGGAGAGTCACCAGGACGTTCCTCGAGCGTATATCACCATGATAAACTCCACGCTCATGGCAGTGTTTGACTGCTTGCAGCACCTGAAGCATAAACAAGCGTGCTTGTGCTTCACTGATGGGGCCGGAGAACAAGATGTAATCCTCCAAGGTCCTGCAGGGTTCTGGGTACTCCAAAATGAGAGTGAAGCTGCTCTCATCCTCCAGCCACTGGTGTAGCTCCAAGATGTTGGGGCACGAGGGAGCTTCTCCCACCCGCATCATCAGAGCCACTTCAGCAAGGACAGGTTTTGAGTGTCCAGACTGAGAAGAGACAAACACAACAACCGTTAGTTTGCTGTCTTCTGTTCCAGCTGTGTTACAGGTGTAGGTTATAAAAACACCAAATATTCTTCAGGTTTAGCCAACTTACAATGTCAAGATAGCGGTCCGTTTTGCGCTTGGGGATAGACTTCAGAGCAACCTTCACTTTGTCACTGAATGCGTGTGTTCCCTCATAGACCTTGCTGAAGTTCCCAGATGTGATCAGATGTCCCACTTCAAATAAAGACACAAAGGATCCTGAAAACACACAGAAACAGAAGATGGACACGTATGAGACTTCCACTGATTGTAAATTGCTGAAGGACCATCAGATCAAGATTTTTGTTTCAGATGCACTGCAGAACGATATAACAAAACATAAGAGAATATAACTGAGTGGAAATAAAGCTGTAATGACTCACCTTGAGTAAGGGTGATTTCTGGATCAGGCAACACTGTGTCCAGAGCCGTTTCTGACTCGATCAATACCGAACTGGACACTGAACCGGACACCGACCCGGACACTGAACTGGCCAGAACTGCATCGAGGGCCTGGATCTCAGAGGGAGCTTCTTCCTCAGGAGATGACTGGAGGTCTGCAGAGACATGGTCCTGATCTGGCGGAACAAGCTGAGATTGGTCCAGATCTGGCTCTGCTTTAGGTTGCTGGGCTCTGTCCTGGTCGCAGCAGGGGAAGAGCTGCTTCACAGCCTCACATGTTTTCCGGAAGAACTCAGGCACTGCTTTCTTCTTCCTTTCTTTCTTAGTTTCTTCTAAAACCAATGAAAAGCAACCCATTAGAAACATCTCTGACCACAGATTACATGTGAACAAAAAATTAAACATAGTTCAACCGTTCAATGAATGTCATTGTCAAGTTATTACTGAAATAAAGTGATCGTGACTCACTGAGAGCGGATGGATCTGGATGAAGCATTGGCTCTCTGATCCAGGAAGAACACTCCGGATCTTCAAACACCTGACCCGGCAGACACAGCAGTTCGGGAACTGCCGAGGCACCCGGGACAGCAGTCACCTCAGGATCGTTCAGATGAGCATCCGTCTGTGCTGAGAGATGCACCACTTCGTCCGGATGCTTCACAGCCGCGCACAGCTTCTGGAAGAAGACATGCACCGCTTTCGCTTTCCCCTTCTTCCCTTTGTCTGGAATAAAGAAGAGCAAATTATTAGAGACAAACAACTCTGATTCCATCTCCAACTAACTCCTGACAGTTCAATAGATCTGAGAAAGAGACTCGATAATCATCAATTCAAGTATCTACTGCATTAATAACTGTATCTAAATTCATATTGCTGGAAAACTTGATGTTCTTGTCAAAGAAGTTTGACAGAGGGAAGCAAAATAACACAACAGAGATGACTGCTGTGATTTCCATCTCACCTGCTGGACTGTTGTCCTTTATTTCATGGATCAGGTCGATTCTTTGTAAACTTGATGCTTCTGAAGCCCAGGCCGCTCGAGCGACTGGCGCATTCTCAGATTCACTGCGCTCAGTTTTTGTAGACATCGTTTGAATATGGCAAAAATCTGATTATACTGATAATTATGGAGACAATTAATGTAAACTGGTGGTGGATGAGGAGCGCTTATAAATGTAAGGAATTATTATGTGAATAGTCTGCAAAGACTGTGTAAAGCGTGAATGTGAAGTGTTTAAGTCCGTTGAATCAGTCTTCACTACACTCTGCCGTTAGAATCTTGAGCAGGGCTTCTGCACTGTGACGTCACACTCGAGCCGCTCGCGTTTTTTTTTCTTTTTTTTTTTTGGAACATTACGCATTTCCCCTCTGTTTTGTGGTTGTTTATTTTAAAATAAATACTACCGTTTTCAAGAGTGTCAGTGGTTTATTATTGTTAATATTTGAAATAGGAACGTGGTTCACGCTGCGTGTACGTCCTTGAGTAGACTATGCAGTCAGTTATCAGGTCAGGTGGCACACGAGTCAGAACACATGACGATCCTCAAGGAAATGTGCGAATTAACCGAAGCGTTGCACTGTGCCTGAAGCACACGGGTGAGTATTTCTGTATCTAATAAATTCATGCAATGCATATATGCAAAAATAATTAATTAAACAGTTCATCTCCTCTGTGGCGTTTATTAACATCTGATTTGCATGCACTCAGTTAACAGCAAGAAGGCAGAGACTCGCAAAATATGGGCAGAAACTGCACCAGCACTGAATAATCATAAACATAAAATAAACATCACTGAATCTACTTAAGAAAATTGAGTAAAAAATCCTGTAAAGCCTCATAATCCTGTAATGTTAAAGTATTTTACAACCAGCATATTTATATTAGCCTAATAACTTCATATTACTGTGTGTGGTAGTGTTAGGTAAAAACTGTTAGCCTGAATGCACTGTAAGTCGCTTTTGGATAAGCGTCTGCTAAATGTCTAAATTTAAATTGATGTGGCTTCTAGAAGTTTGCGTTCTGCAAGTGAACGTTGCTTGATTGTGCCATCCCAAAGAAGCACAGAGTCACTTTTACAGACTTTTAAATTAAATGATTAAGGCCTATTATTAATAATACTTAAATAAACTCCGGAAAACATTGGGAAATTTATATATACCGTATTTTCCGGACTATAATTCGCACTTTTTTCATAGTTTTTCTGGTCCTGCGACTTATAGTCAGGTGCGACTTATTTATCTAAATGAATTTGACATGAACCAAGAGAAAACATTACCGTCTCCAGCCTGCTCAGTGCTCCTGTAGCATACACTGAAAACATAGAGCGCTCTCTCGCGGCTGGAGACGGTAATGTTTTCTGTTGGTGCTTGTTTCTAAATAAGTGCGACTTATATGTAATTATTTATTTATTTATTTATTGCACAAATCATACATAACTTCATTCATTCATTCATTACGTGCATCAACGAATAAAAAAAATAAAAATAAAACCGAAACAGGAAGAAGAAAATCTTATGGTACCTGTCGCTTATTTGTGCACATCAAAAAAAATAAAAAAATAAAAAACAGCTACTTTATAAATGGATCAACCCCAATCCTCACCCCAAACACCAAGTATTTTCAGTAATACCTATCTTTACACTTAATAATCATCATTTATCTTGTAACATTCCTGTATTTTTTTTCTTATACAAATTCTTACATTTACAAGCACTTTTGCAGCACTTCAGTTCATAGTCCAAGGTGTTCCATAGTTTAACTCCGTAAATAGACAAACACATCTGTTTCTGTGTAGTACGTGCAAAAAGAGTTTTAAAATAATATTGCCTTCTATGGCCATTTTCCTCTGTTATAAGAGAAAATACATTTTGTAAGACCATAGGCAAAACTCTCTGCTTAGCTTTCCACATAAAAATCTAAATCTTCAAGTCAACCAAATCTTTGAATTTTAGAAGTCCAGAATTTACAAATAAACTATTTGTGTGTTCTCTGTAGCCTGTCTTGTTGATAATCCTTAATGCTTTTTTCTATAACAAAAACAGAGATCTTGTGTTACTAGAGTATGTATTACCCCAGACTTCTGTGCAGTATCCATATATATTATATGTTTTTATATACATTTGTAAGTCACTTTGGATAAAAGCGTCTGCTAAATGACTAAATGTAAATGTGTGTGTGTGTGTGTATATATATATATATATATATATATACATTTCCCCATGTTTTCAGTTTATTTAATTATTATTAAGTAGGCCTATTATTAACAGTCATTGGTTGTATGCAGAGTTGCATAAAACATGGTTGCATAAACACCTTAAGTGTAATTTCCCCTTAAGTTTGCTCTTAAAGGGTTACTAACCCTTTAAGGTTCCCTTAAAATTAAGGGTGTTGCTGAAAATTAGTGACACTTAAGGGTTTCTTTAGGTGAAATGTCATAAAACCTTAGAATTTCTCTTAAGTATCCCTTAAAACCCAGTAAGTGTTGCATAAAGCCCATTAAATGTCATTGAAGGGAACAGGTTTTTTTTTCTTCATTTTTCTACTTTCAATATTAAAACAAATTAATGAACGCTCGATTCGCGATTTTGGTTTTCTAAGTTCAAAAGGAAAATCCATTGGACATCAAGTACACGGACCCATCCTGCATCTTTTTGCAGTGCTGCAATCGATCAATCATGCTTTGTCATTGTTTTCATAATCACCTCAGTAAATTTTCCACATGACAATATTCACATTTCTATTCTTTATAGCCTACATTGAAATGAAATGAAACATTTGAATGTTTGAATTTGCCTGTTTATTGTCTCTAACTAGAGTTGATGTATTTGGAAGGGGGTCAGCAAATTAAAATGTTTTCTTTCTTTTGAAAGGCAAGGCATTGGGCAAAAGATTTCAAGGTGGCTTTACACTTTTTCCAAGCATTCCTCAGAGTCAGCACCTGTCAGGAACACATTGATGCAATCCACTCTCACCTGACTTCAGTTCTGGACAACACCCACAGTGACCAGATCAAATTCACCATGGATGTATACTTTTCCCCCAGAGGTAGGTCTCATGTGTTAGCTGTGCTCTGCATGATGTCAGATTCACATTGTTTTAAGTGTCAAATAGTTTATCCTTAATGTGAGTCTATTGCTCTTAAAATAATGTTTTTGTGGTTTTATAGAAGAGACACTTTTCATTTTGTTGTAAAAAGCTTGTTCTAAATGGCCTTTGGAATTTTAGAAACGGTTGAATTGTGTCTTTTATAAAATACTTTATACACTGTTCTGTTGCTGTATGACAACCAATAGAAAATAGTAAAGCATTAATCAATATTAAAAAAAAAAAAAATTGCTGGTCCATATGATTACACTGTATGTCTGATGGGCTAAATATGGTTAATATTTGAATGTAACTTTATAAATTCACAACAACATATATACCACTCTCACTCCTGTATGTATTATGAAACCCTACAGTGACTATAATTAGGTTACAGTAGATCCTGTGTCATTACATTGTCCATTTGATCCAAATATGTGCATTATAAATTTTTTTAATCACTAATTAAATGTGTAATGTTAATGTAGCCTAATATTTTGTCAAAAACACTAATCCAGCTGTATGTAGACCAACAGTAAATATTTACAGATATATTATATATTATAATTTATATATTCTAAATTAGTCAATGTATATGCACTGGACGGTTCTCATTGAAGTTTGGCCGTGTATGCTCCTCCCTCTACTGGACGCATAAGGAACAACAGGGGGTTAAAACTGCCTGCTCCAGGTCTGCGACTGTGTGCTTATAAATCAAACAACAAAAGACTAATTCAAAATCACACACTCGTCTTTGAATGAAGGATTTTTGTAGCTTAACGAAACAAAAAATTTAATGTTTTTGTTTTTATTTCACATTTGATTATTCCTTTCTGTAGTAGGCTGTACCACAACTACATGAACCTTTTAGTATAAACTGTAATAAATACAAAATTAGAGCCAAACTGAAATGAGGCTAATAAAAAAAAGAGTATAGTGAATAAATTAAATAATCATACTGCTTGAGACTTGCATTAAAAACACTTTAAAGCATTAAAGCACATTAAAGTGTTTCATTTGTATCTTTTTATACTATTGTATGTCCTTTTGATTTTTTTTATTACTGACAGTTTAATTATTTTCAATAATTTTGAGGACTTTTTGTTTGTTTGAAATTCCGCTGGTCTCTACAATGTAGTTGTCATAGGAACCTTATTTAGAGAAAATACATATTTGATATCACTATCTTTAAATAAATAATTCATATAAAGTTTTGGTCATGTGGCCAGCCTCATAATAGTGTTAAATAATCGTGATTATGTTTTTTACCAAAATCAAGCAGCCAAAATGAGTATGTTGGTGCTTTTGACACCGTTAATCACCAGATTCTCCTGTCCACCCTCTGAAAGAGGGGCATCTAACCACACTCCTGTGTTTAAGTCCTACCTCTCTGATAGATCCTTCAGGGTATCTTAAAGGGGTGACGTTTCTAAGTCACAACAACTTGCTACTGAGGTTCCTCAAGGCTCAGTACTTGGACCACTTGACATCTCCATCTACAAGTTCTAGAATGACACATTGTTTGCTCTCTCAACCATAAAAAGTAATTCAAAGCTGTGGTCATTAAGATCCTTGAAAGAAACAAAAAGGGAGATTCCAGACAAGTCTATTTACAGTACAATTAAACATACAAATAATTGATAGTTTATATATTCTATTTAATGAATACTTTCTTCATAAAGGACTGTCTGAGTAAACAAACAAAACAAAAAACAATTGATCATTTATTAAAATATTTGGGTCAATAATATAAACCCATACATCAGTGGTAATATTTGCACATAACGGAAGGGTTACAAAGGGGGTAATTTTCATTTTTGGGTGAACTGTCCCTTTAAAATCTAAACTAAAATGCAGTGCAAGATGTTCAGGAGATCCTCCACCAGAGGGAGACTTTACACCACATGGCTCATCTGGATGCCTTGCAGGGTCACAGAGGGCACTGGACTGATTTACAAATGAGTTAAATTAACACATTTAAGAAAACATTAATTCAACTTTAACAGTTTAATTAGCAAATTCCTAACACACACAGACTTTCACAGAAAAGCATAAAGCAAAACAAAAAGACAAATGCAGATTTAATAAAGTCTACAGAAGCAATTGACTAGCTGTTTTACACATTTATAGACAGGAACAAGGCATGTTTGTACATTTTAATTATTAAAGCTAGTTTTTGTCTTTGTAGTGTGTACATCTACAGCTAGTCAACCAGCAGTGCTTAAAAACAAGAGAACGTGAAGCAGAAGTGACACTGTTTAAATAGATCAGGCTCTCCAGGACAAGGCGGAAAGAAAAACATGTCTCTTTTGTCAAAGCCAGACAAAGCCCCACAGACCTTAAAGTGGGCAATTCAAAATTCTAAAGAGTAAGTTTTCACAGAAAAAAAAAAAAAAGGTATAGGGGAAAAAGTTATCTAAGCCATTACGTTCCTTCACAATAGCTCTGGTTGAAGTTGTGCCTCTTCTGATCTTCTCTCAGCTGGACTTCTGCTTTCCAGCCTGTCTTCTCTGATCTCCAGTCATCCGAGAGGCTTCAGCCAGCCTGCGAGCTGTCAAAGTAGCCCTGGAATCAAACGCCACTTCATGCTCAGCTATGATCAAAGAGACACAGGTGAGGCAGCCACAGAGACACATACAATTGGCATCTAAAAAAGTGAGCGTCTACCCTCACACCCCTCCTGCTTTTTTATCTCCTGACACCAAGAGAAGAAACATGGAGCACACTGATCAGAATAAAGCAAAGTGATCAGGTTTTGAAGATGTGGGGGGAAGTTTGTTCTCGCCAGAAACTTTTGGACAAAGGGAATTCTTGGAAAGAGGTGAGTGTGCAGTGTAAAGGGACACTTAAAACGCTTAAGTTCTTTTTTTCTGCTTTGAACAATTTTTTCCTTGCTTAAAATCCTCCAAAGAGAGATGCCTGTCTCCAGTCAAACATATCTTTCATTTCTTGACAAAATTACCGCACACACACAAGGGAAGTATCTCTAACTATAAGTTTTTGATTCAAAGTAAAATGGTGTTTTCACTGGTTTTGTACTCTGGTTTCAAACACCTTGTTAAAACTTTATACACACACACACACACACACACACACACACACACACACACACACACACACACACACACACACACACACACACACACACACACACACACACACACACACATATATATATATATATATATATATATATATATATATATATTATTTAATCAGAGGATAATATCCAATAAATTATTCAATATAAAACCAATACAATGTTATAAAAATGCAAAAGTCTGTAAGTTTTTAATGGTAATTAATACTTTTATTCAGCAAGGATTTATTAAACTGATACAAAGTGACTGTAAAGACATTTATAATATTACAAAATATTTCTGTTTTAAAATAAATTCTGTTCTTTTTGAACAGTATTAAAGAATTCTGAAAAAAGTATCAGTTTTCACAAAAATATTAAGCAGCACGACTATTTTCAACATTATCAATAATAAGAAAATGTGTTGAGCAGAAAGGCAGCATATTAGAATGATTTCTGAAGAATCATGTGGCACTAAAAACTGAAGTAATGGCTGACTTTGAAAATTCAACTCTGCGTCACAGGAATAAATGACATTTTAAAATATATTAAAACAGAAAACTTAAATTGCAATAATAATACTGTTTTTACTGTATTTTGGTCAAATACATCAAGCCTTGTTGATCATAAGAGAATTTTCTAAACATCAAAAGTTGTTCCAAACCCTAAGGACATTTCTAATATGACAACAAAACTACGTCATGTTATTAATGATGACTCATATGACATTTGAGTCATAACTACAGGCAAAATATTAACTAATATGGACACTATGTGGTTTAGTGTTCTCTTTCTGACAGACAGACGCGCACAAAACAACACAATCAGAAAAATAACAATAGATAACAAATACTCAAAAATGTCCACAAACAATTCACTGGTCAAGACAATTTTATATATTTTTTTTAAAACCAGAGATCTGTCTACACAACCATCTGGTGTCAGGACACAATCCACCATAAAATTGCCATTTGACAATCTGTGAAAAACACAACACAGATTTATTCATTTAAGACCATACAATCTCCATCAGTTGTGATTTAATAAGTGAACACTTATTATGTTAACACATGTTACTGTACGCTGAACACGACAACAAGAAAAAACTTGAAATCTTTTGAATTATGGAAGAGCATTAAAAAATATAAATGAATAACATCTCACTTTCTAGGTTCAAGATGTTTGTCAAAACATCAGTGTAGAGACTTCCCATTTGCACCCGGTTCCATGGACGAAAAAAAAAAAAAAGAGGAAACAGATCAAGATTTATATTGGATCGAGTCTTGCTGATCTTGCTGGCCAACTGTAATAGCAAGAGATCAACCAACCGCTGACTTCACAGAAATACACCTGCAGACGACAATCACAGGTAATTTCCATCTTTGATTCAACT